>NW_025953632.1:58458-164879 GCF_022495145.1 Xylaria bambusicola | reverse complement strand
ATTTATTTATATATTTATACTTTAAAGCTTTATTTTAAATTAAATAATAAAAAGAAAAATTAAATATTAAATAATTAAATACTTTAACCTTTAGTCTTTAATCTGACTAAAGACTAATTTAGTCTTAGCTATGATTAATTTAGTTATGACTAATTTAGTCTTAGTCATAGCTGTAAGTGATTAAAGACTAATTTAATTATTCATTTAATTACTTTAATCTGATTAATTACTAACCCTGCTTTAAAGTATAAATTAAGGACTTTAAATTGCTATATTATAATAATTTTCCTTTTTAATATAGGAAAAATATTTATATTAATCAGTAAAATAGCTATAAAATTAAAATAATATCAGGGTAAATTAACTTTATTTTTTTTACCTACTTTATATTTAATAATAAAGTTAAAAGGAGCTAAATATATATATTAATAAGCTTACCTTTTATTTAACTTTAAAGTTTTTATAAATATTTAAAGATTATTATAATTAATTAATATTTTAATTAATAGGTAGCTTTTTTAAAGGTAATACTATTAATATTTAAAGTAATTTATTATTATAAGCATTTTTTAATTAAAAGTATTATATTATATTTTCTATTTAAAAAACTTATAGAAATAAAATATAACTAGTTTAAATATACTTTAATTATTTTATTAGGATAAATTATTTATAAATACTACTTTAAAGGAATTAATTTTTAATAATATTTGCTTTTTAGGGTTAAAATATATAAAAAAAATAACTTCCCTAAATATAGCTTAAAAATCTTTAAATACTTTTATTATAATTATATTTAATAAAATTTAACCCTTTTTTATTTTAAATATACCTTTCTTTAAATAATATATTAATAATAATATAATTTAAAAAAACCTATTTATAAAGTAGTAATAAAAGTTATAAAACTTTAAAAATTATTATAATTTTTTATAGAAATTTAAAATAAATTATTAATTAATTATATTAATTTTTAAAGGATCTATTTTAATACTTTAATTAAAGATAATATAGCTTAAAAATTTAATCTTTTTTTAATAGAATTAGCATTTAAAAGGTTTAATATAAAGGTTTACTTTTTATAATCTTTTAATAATAGTTTAAATATATTTTATATATAATTCTTTATTTATAAAAAATATAAAAATATTATTTAAATAAATAATATAAAAAATATTTAAAATATTATTAAATATCTTTTATATATAATTTTAAAAGGTAGTAGAAATGTTTAATAAACCTATAAGTATAATTAGAAATTTATAATAGTTATAATAAATATAAAAGGTTATTTTCTATTTATTTCCCTTTTAAATATAAATATAATAATAGGTATCCTTTAAATTAACTTTTATAAATATTTTTATTTAAGAAATTCTATTTAATAGCTTTAAAATAAAGGGTAAAGTATAGCAATTTTTATATAAAATATAGTTAAGTTCCCTATAGTTTATATATAAATATAAGCCTTTATTTTTTTAAAAATAAAAAGGATAAATATTTTAATTAAATTAATTAATTTTTTAATTTTTTTAATCTTTAGCATTTTATTTAACTACTTTTATAGCTTTTTAAATTTATTTTATATTAAAGAATATATAAAATAATAAAAAACTATAGCATTTTTTTTAAATTTAATAATTAAATTGCCTTTTTTAAAATAGAAAAAATATATTAGCTTTATTTATATTAAAGAAATTAATAAAGTTGTAAAACTCCTATAAAATATTATTAAATCTTATATAAAACGTATATAATTTTAATTCTTTTAATTAAATTAATTTTAATAATTAAATAATTGCTTAATAATATAGTTTATTTTTATAAGCTTTTATAAATTAATATAGAATAAATATTTTAAAGTAATAAGCTTTAAATTTAAAAAATTAGCAATTTATACTTGAATTTAATATAATTCCTTAATCCTTTAAAGTAATTTAAAATAATAAAATAGGATTACCTTTTAAGCAATAATTATAATTAATAACTATATATATATATTTAAACTTATAAATAATATTATAATTGTTAATTAATTTATAAATAATTTAATAAGCCTTATATAATGGAAAACTACTATTTATAATATATTATAATAAAAGGGTTTAAAAAGGAGCTTTTTTAATTTATAATAAAGTATAAAAGTAAGATTAATATAATTATATTTAATATAAAAATTTAAGTTAATATAAATTTATAAAAGGGGTTTTTTTAAATTAAATATATAAATTATATAAAGGGGTAAATTTAATTTAATGCTTTTTATTAGTTTAAAAGGTATTAAGCTTTTAATCCATTTCTTAATTATTTATTATATTTTAAAGGATTATAACATTTTAATAAAAAGGGAATATAAAAATAATATAATAACTATTATTTATTTTTAGCCTTATTTTACTTTTTATTTATTTAAACTTTTTAAATAATTTATTTTTATATTATATAGCTTATAGTTATCTGCAATGGCGGTTATAATAATAAAATAAAATAGAATCAGACTTGATCATATTTAAAGCACTCTTGATAATTCTGAAATTGCTTCTTAGGATTCCATTCCTATATACGGCCAGTGCGTGCTAGGAAACCACTTAACTTCTAACCTTCAACAACTCTCACGATTCATCAATTTCATCGATTTTATAACACTTCCATCACTCTTATTACCTGCGCGGACTTATTCATCAACTATCGCGATACTCCCACCAATTAAATCGCACGTAAAGTTGTCTATATGAAGATTCTCGCACTTAAGGATACGTGAAACTTGGCGATTTTATCGACGTTATACTTTTAGAAAGCATAGTTGAAAAGGGGGCTAACCAGCAACCTACGACAACTTTCCACTTTGCGACCCCCGATTGAAGTGTGTTTTGGGGTATATACAGTGTGCAGATACCGCGGCCAGCTGAAGTGGGCATGGCTGCAGCTCAACACCAATTTAGGAATTAGTCGGAATTGTTTATGAAAAGCCATTGGCGGTTCTATATGCTGCAGAAACTTCATAATTGTCTTCAGAAATTTTGAAACAAAAGAAACAGAGATGATAAAGGGAAGCAGGATTTCCCACAGGCATATCTCAGTGATTACCAGAGTCCCCCCCCCCCACTACTAAATACCATCGATCAGAGAACTCGGACCCTGTGGCGTCCCAATCTTACTCTCAAAGAAAAAGCGCAATCTCTCAACACGCTCACGATCCGCCATAAAGCGCTCGAACTGCGCAGGGTCGGTCGCAGGGATATCCACGAGTTCGGGGAACCCAAAAGGCGCGGGGACGTCGCGGCGCACGCTCCAGACCCCCGTATTGCGCTGGTACTCCTCGCTGATGAGAAAGTTGTGCAACAGCTTGGCGCCCTCGGGATGCGGCGCGTCTTTGAGAATGGCGGCTCGCTGTGCCCACGTGGCAAAGTGGCCTTTTGTTGGGATCGAGACGTTGAGGGGTGCACCGGGGTTCAGGCCTACGACGGTAGTGAATGTTGCGCCAGCCGTGCAGTTAGGAGTGAATAGGAGTGTTGCAGCGGTTTGTGTGCCGCGAACCCAATGTGGTCTCTGTGCTAGTAGCGCGTCGAACCATTCCAGGCCGAACTCTTGGAGACTGGATAAAAGCGTGATTAGGTTCTGCTACCCATGCTGCTAGCTAGGTCGTACTTACATCAGGTCCATAGCGTAGAGAGTAACGTCGTCGTCGGTTGGATAAGTAAGCACCAACTTCCCCTTGAACTCGGGCTTCAGGAAATCCTCAAACTCCATCGGGCCGTCGGGAATGCGATCCATGTGCCAGGTAAATGTGTACGGGTAGACGCCAGTTGCGTGCCAGGCGCCGTGAATGTCTCTGAATTGCGGATATAGAATTTTGTAGTCCATAGGCATGTAGCGCAGAATGGCCCCTTCCTGGTCCCAGCGGGGGTAGTCTTGTACTGTCTGCAGGATGATGCTATCGACGTACACACTGTCAGTGGCAAGTTGTCGGTCTATGTCGCTGTCTTGGTACTTGGACAAGTCAACGGTGAGGTTGAGGGTCATCTTGGGGAAGCGTGCTTCGAACGCGGCCTTGAGGGCATCCTGTTGCATGGCCTCGTCGCCGCCGTGCCAGCAAGTCACAATGCCGCCCTCAGCTACTGCGGCCGTGTATATCTCGTCGATAGTCCTGGTTTCGACCTCGGGAGCGCCATTAAACCCTAATAGAGTGTCGTATGTAGCAACACAGCTACCCAGCAAGAGCGTGCTAGCGACGGAAGATTGAATGCGAAACATCGTGTTAGGTTTGACTTTCCTATGTATGACTGGGGAGTGTGTTCCCATCTACCCAAACCTCTTGGGGGTTTCGGGGCTTCAAATAGTCGAATGCGCCATCGTGAGTCGTTCTGTCAAACGAGATTGATTAATTATTCTATGATTAGCATCTTGCAAGAGAGCCATGTCAATTACTGCGTGTCTCTCGATGTTTACTAGAATTCCGTCCTTTGCCATCACGACTAACTAGGGGCATAGCTGCCGGTTCAAGATATAATTAGATGATGCTTAGTCTTAACAAAATAAATAGTACACTAGACTTAGAGCGGGGAAGAAAGATTGTAGATACCTAATTAAGGCATTGAAAGCAGTAAGCTAGACGAAAATATTCAGACCAGACGCGTTCATGATAGAGAGGCAGTGTAACAAGGAAAAAAAATAACTAAGACTATTCTTTTGCAAAGCGAGGCTGATAAAGATTTAGCCGTTGGAGCTAGCAACAAGTACAGCTGAGGTAAGCGCATTGGCAGTTGCTTTCGGATGTACTATTGTCAGCTTGTCGGAGCTAACATGCCAATGTGAATTTAATTCCGGCTCTGCGTATTATTCCGGGGTAGGTAGGACTTGGGGAGTTTGGCAGGGCCATGGTCTAGGCTACATTGCTAGTCATTGTGCCCTCTCCATCGTCGACGCAAAAAGAACCACTAAAGTAACGTAGTTATCAGTATTGTACGCGTAGTAAGTACGAATGGCTGGATGCTAGAGTAAGGTCTCCCAAAAAAGGTCTCACTGGAGCTGGGTCTTACTATGCAGCATCAACTTCGGCAGCCAAAGCCCAGGCTATAGAGTAATTACAGTGCCGGGATACTAGGTCCCACCATCATCTCTGCAACTCCAATATGATTAAAGGGCCATTCCATAACAACCAACATGGCCATTTGACGACTATGTTACTAGGCTGCGCGATCGTCGGTTGCGTCTAACTCCATTAACAGAAGTTATGCATGTCAATTCTTCTCGGTTGCAGAACGATATAGTATTGGGTATCTAAGTACAAATAGCGTGGTCTCGAAATAACAGACGGATATCGAACGATACTATGCAATACTATGCGGATAAAGAGAACGCAACCTAGCGCAGTGCTAGGGAGTAAGCGTATCTCAGGCAGTGGAACTAAGTAGCGATGATATGGAGCAGGTCATTGTTTCAGATGGCAGGTATGTGGTACAACTCTTCATGATATGCGCGACTTGAGCTTGTCCGGAATTCCCTTCCAACTTGCGACGGCGACGGATGTAGGGTACCCAGGTTATAGGTAGTTGCAAGTCGAAGAGTGACGGTCCGCGATGGCACCGGATAGGCGGGGTCGGGCGCCTGTTGCCGGCGGGAAGGTCCGTGCCTAGCCCGTCGCGTCGCACTTGCCAGCCAATCAATACGGATCTGCAACAACGACGATTTCCACATTATCGGCCTTATACTCAGCAAGGAATGCTCTTTTGAAGGCACGCTCGACGGCAAAGGCTCGTGTAGGGTTGGTTTCACACTCGCAGGAATTAATGGCCTTGTCTGGATGAAGAGCCCTGAAGTGGTCGAAATGCATGAAATTGTGTTTTGTCATGTGCTGCTGTTTGTCGAAGTTCGTCCATTCCCGTGGCGAGCCATGGCTACACTTCTGATCACGTTGTACGATGAGATACAAGTGCTTGAGCTTCGGTAGTGTTGCGATGATCTTCTCGGCGCTGTGTCTACAACCGGCAATGCTTAGCGCAAGGTGTTGCACGTTGCTGACCCAGTGGCCCTCTAGGTCCTGCCAACGGATCGGGTGTTTATGTCTAGGGGGGAGCAAACGTCGGAGGCAGCAGTATAAACTTTCTAAAACAATTACATCTTTCGTGTAGTTCATTCGAATGTGCTTTGTACCCGCTACTAGGTGGAATCGAGCTGGCTGGAAGAGTTTGGTCATGTGGTAGGGTGAGGATTTACCAGGTTTAGTCGCGGTGATGATAGACTTCGCGTCGTCGCCATACGATGTGTAGATCCAGGTGCGGCCCTTAAGCGCGACCATGTCATCTGATTCTCCCTTTATCGGCCTGCGATTCTTGCCCCAGTACGTGTCGCCGGTTCTTGGGGATAATCGCGTTCGCACCATTGTGTTTGTCTCGGTATCAATGGCGGCATAATGCCGGAGAGTATTTGACTCGCTGGCGCTTGTCACCAGATCACTAAAGTAATGTCGGAACCCTTGATTCTCGCGATGAAGCTCCCATATCTTATCTCGAATATATTTGGGAAGATGCATAAATAACGAAAATTTCTTCAAGTCGGACATGGCGATTACTGTTGAAAGTTCTGTCAAGGCGTGGGAATGGCGATGGTATCATGGCAATGAGGGGCTTGGAGTATGGCTAGTAGTATGGAAGATTCAAGCTCGCAAGTGAAAGATGTAAAGGCAATGGCCAGTCAACGTCAGAAATCAGGCGACTGTAACAAAAGTCCTCTGATTTAATTGGGATATCGCACTTTGGGAAAGTGGAAAGGCAAGAGCGTGTTGGTTGCGTGGTCAACCTTATCGAGGGCTTAGTACTTACTTAAGTAGGTAGACATAGACTTTGAAGTAGCTCAATCCCAAGGTTTTGTGGAAGCTACCTAGGTAAGTAGATACTCCATGTATGATGTATGGGAGTAACAACGGCTCTTTCCAAGGAGTTCACTAGCAAACTTAGGATGACTCGAGGAGATACACTACTAACTTATGGTCGTCTCAACAAAGCGGCGACATCTACTCCAAACTCATCAATGTGAGCTCAGTATCTACATAATTAAGTAAGTAGGAGTGGTACAAGTAAGGTTTAAACATAATAGAATCACTTTATGACTAAGATTTTAATTTGGATATAGCTAAGACATAACTGTTTAACTAACAGACCGGGGTTAGTAGGAACTGGGGAAACATTAAGTTAGCACTAGGGCCCCGGAGGAGATGTATCTCCAAAGGCTAACAACTCTAACTTTCATTTAGCATGATCAACGTGTTCCGTAGCCGGGCCGATGGTTTTCTCGCTCCCTCCACGCCGGTCTTTCACATCTTTGACAGCATCTTCTATAATTGTGGTTTGGTATGTCTTGAACCTCCGGACTGACACTCGATTATTGAACAGCTCATCGATCTCTTCCAATGAACGCCCTTTTGTCTCAGGGACAAAAAGATAAAAGAAGAGAAAGCATGCCAGGTTAGAACCTGCCCAGATATAACCATACTTGGCACCCTGCATAGAATTCGTCAGCACATCAAAACGGAGTACACGAAATTTTAACCGTGTAAGTAGCACCTACCCAGTTGAGATTCTCCGGGTTGATAAAATAGGGAGAGAAGAACGAGGTCAGCCATGCAAGAAGGTAGCCAATACTAATAGCCGACCCGACTGACCATGACCGCAGCCGTGTACTGACTAACTCCGTTGCAGTTGGATATGTCGCATCCCCTACGAACGCGTTATACACGAAGAGATAAATGGCGAAGAACGCGATTAGGCAATTTCGCGCCGCAACTGTTCCAGGAGCTACTGTCGCGGAAACAGCTAAGCCCAACATCGTGCCACCTTGCACAATAGCACCAGTCATGAGAATAGTACGTCGCCCCATAACATGACGCATCAGATACATCCCAAAGTTGACTCCAACAAAACCTAAGACTGTGTTCAGGATGGTATACTTGAATGCTTCCTCGACAGTGAGTCCGGCAACAATCATAAAGTAAGTCGCATAGCTAATCACGAACCACGAGCCTGCGCCCGTCTGTGTACCAATGACACCGTAGCAGAGAAGTGTCCGCCGTAAATCAGTTCCTGCAGTTTTGTTAGGGTTACCAGCTAATTTTCGTGTTTCTACCAGGAAGCGCACCTTTGAACATGTCTAGCGGCCCTATCAACTTTGCTGCCCGCTTCTCCTCTTCAATTCCCTTGACCATTTCTACCCATTCAATTTCTAACTCTTCCGACGATACTGAATTTCCTCTGAGAGTTTCCAGGGATTTCCGTGCCGCGTCGCTATTGCCTCTGTAGAGCAGATATCGAGGGCTCTCCGGGACAAACAGAAGGCCAATTGACAACAGAGTCGGCACGATGAAGAGTGTTCCCAGTGGAATCTCGTAAGACGTCTTATCTAGAAAGCTTTTGGTTCTATTAGTTACCGCGCTTCCAATGATACTCCCGATATTGACCCATTCCGAGAACAGAGCTACCATGACGGCACGCAGGTGGGCTGGCGACGCCTCAGCAGTGTATATGTTGGAGAAGGTGACGAGAAAGCCGTTCGCCAGACCCAGAATAAGCCGACCGATGTAGATCGCCACCTTGCTTGTCGTCGAAATTTGTATAACACAAGCTACCGCGTTTAAGAGACAAGCTGACCAAAGCGCGACCTTACGACCAAAGTAATTGGCAAAAACACCAGCTACAAGAGAGGAGAGGAATGCGCCAAGCGTCAGGAGAGATCCTATGAGTCTTTGGAATGTGCCCTGTCATGAATATTAGCAGAGAAGATGAAGTTTAGAGGCGTCTTCTTACGTCTATTCCGTATCCGCCGGGTTGATCGGGATCAGGATATCCGAAAACCTCCAAGAAGCCAGGCGTAGCTTGAAGAGACCCGACGACAACGGAGTCCAATCCGTACTGCGCATTTGCAATCGCGACGACGGCACATATGAACAGACATTTTCTGTTTGCCCATAGGGAAGTCTCAGGCAAGTGAGAATTCGACATAGCGACAAGATTTCTTTCATACACAAGATGTCAATAGTATATGTCCTACCCTCATAAGAAACGGGAAGAAGACCGCGGTCTTTATCCTAACGTCGGTGATAACCAGGGACACATAACACTGCATTAGTCATAGTCTTCATCACCATCACTCTGCATGATGCTGGCCTCAGCTATGCTGGTGAACCAATAGGAAGATCGTCACATCTGCGGTCTCTCTGTGTGTCTGGATCCGAACTATCCCCGCATCTCGGTACTTGATTTTTAGAGTGATCTCAGCTTTTTCTTGGTATGTGGAGTATTATGAGTAATTAGCCCCTATATCAAGTTATTTACTCAGTATTATGTGGCTTACGCCAACTACCACGAACTCTGCATGCGATTAACAGGCAGCAGAAAAGTTTTTGATAATCTTTTGCGTTTTGGAGCTCTTTGTCGCTGCTCGCAGCAGTGCTGTAAGCTAACGGCAGGGGTCGCGGGCCACCCACCACCACCACTTAATTGAAGCCCAATTTCTCAACAAGAACACTCGCGATAGCTAATTTCTGGTGTTTTTAACGGCTATACAGTCTTCAAATTCTAAAATGTCTTTTGCAATGGCTTTAATTGGCTGAACTTTGATTGTTGGTACGTTGTAATCGTTCGCTTTATCCTTAAAAATAGCCTTATATCTGTACCAGTGAATCTCCTAGTCCTGCAGTATTCCGTATGTTGCATTACATCGCTACCAGAAGAAACATTACAATTCAGGTCCTTTAGTCGTACAAGATATAGCTCTTAAGCGCCTACATACGTACTTAAAGCCTACTTTTCTAATAAATAATGTACACCAGTCGGCTAAAACGTGGCGTAATATGAGATGGAATCTTTGCGCTTTTATCTTCGGCTAACTGATGTCAGCTTCAATGTACGTTGGTGAGCGGAGACTGAGATTGCAGTTTCATAGTGCAGACTCAAGAAGGTTGTTAGAGATGTCTCGAAATAGGGGTTTGCGAACTGAGAGCAACAAAACACCAGTGCGGAACCGATACATAAGCTTCAGAATATATTCGGATGGCGTCATAAGATTCATGGGCAGTTATGGTGCCATTTTCCATCTTTGAATATATTTGTAAATACAAAACACTGGTTGACTTGAATGGTTGAACGCCTTTTGTAAGAGAGACAGAATGATGAGAAAGGAGTATATATTGTATTAGAGGGAATATGCTGAGAAAGGGTCGTATCCCCACCATACCTCTCGAATGGTTTAGTGTCATTAGGTACCTGGTACGAACCTGCTTATGTATCTCCTCGTCTAGTTCGGCATCTAGACGCGGTAAGCGCCTTATCAGAAGGCGGATCTCGACACCTCTCCCTTGCCTAGGTACCTGGGTCTTGGCTTGGCCGAAAGAAGAAAGATAATAAAAAAAAAGTAAGAGGCCAACAAGACCACTTTCGTTTCCAATGGGTCGCAGTGAATCGAGGATCTACTTCCAAGTCATTGTCCAAGTATAGTACAGAGCTTTGGGTCTTGCGTCGGATAATGCAGGCCTAAGGAGTGTTCTTCATCTGCATTTCTTTTATCTTACTTGAACCTACACTACGGCGACCGAGTAATTCAGTGGCGACGGCTGAGCCGACGCGCGAGCCATCACCATGAAGTTTTCCACGTTGGCCCTCGGCCTCGTGGCCGTATTAACTCCCCTCACTGCCGCGTGGTCCAAAGAAGGTATGACTGATGGCATTCGTCTCTTCCCGTCGATGTAAACCTTCTAACCAGGCTTGCGCCATTGCTGCAGACCGTGAAATCTTCCGTGTCCGCGATGAACTAGCCACGCACGAGGGTCCCGACGTGACCTTCTACGATTTCCTAGGCATTACGCCGTCCGCGAGCCAGGACGACATCAACAAAGCCTACAAGCGCAAGTCGAGGGCCCTGCACCCTGACAAGGTAAGGCAGCAGATTATGGCCGAGCGTACCAAGAAGAATAAGGCCAAGGGTGTGAAGGTCACCAAAGCGCCCAGCCAGTCGCAGATCAAGGCTGCCGTTAAGAAGGCCGGGGAGCGCCAGGCTCGGCTGGGTATCGTCACCAACGTTCTGCGTGGCCCCGGCCGCGACCGATACGACCACTTCCTGAAGAACGGGTTCCCTACGTGGAAGGGCACCGAATACTACTACAGCCGGTACAGGCCGGGTCTTGGCACGGTGTTGTTTGGCGTTCTGCTCGTTGGTGGTGGTGGCTTCCACTACCTCGCCCTGTACATGAGTTGGAGGCGTCAACGCGAATTCGTTGACCGCTACATCAAGTTCGCCCGGAATGCGGCCTGGGGCGATAACTTCGCCATTCCCGGCGTAGACGCTCCCGATGCTGGAACTCCGCCGCCGCAGACGGGTGACGAAAATCAGCCCCCAATCGCCATGAACCGCAAACAGAGACGTTGGCAAGAGAAGGAGACCCGTAAGGAGTCCGCTAAGGAAGGCAAGCGACCCAGCCGTGCGAAGGGACGCAGCAGCCAGCAAGCTAGCGGTAGCGCCACACCCGTACCGCAAGCTCCTTCTGGTTCGGGCCCTACAGGCGCCAAGAAACGCGTCGTAGCTGAGAACGGCAAAATTCTTGTCGTCGACTCTCTCGGCGACGTCTACCTCGAGCAGGAAGATGCCGATGGAAACGTTCACGAGTTCTTGCTTGACGTAAGTTCTGCATCAGATGAATTTTACCTCGTTTGTAGAACACTCTAACTGAGCAATTACTAGCCCGCTGAATTTCCCCCGCCTACTATCAAGGACACGGCACTTTTCAAGTTTCCAGGATGGTTCTACGGTCTCACCGTCGGCCGAGCCGTCGGCCAGTCCGCCACTTCAACCGAAGAAACCGAGATTGAGATTGTTGACAATGGTGTCGATGAGGATGGCGACTCTGAGGACGCGGCTCAAAGGACCCCTTCAACGGACTCTGCAGATGATTTCGAGCTTCTCGAGAAGAGCGTTGAGGACCTGCCTAAGCCCAAGGCCACGGGCAGCCAGGCACAGAGCGGCAAGGCCAAGAAGAGAAACAACAAGAAGCGCTAGTCCAGTTATGAGTATGTTACATATATAGCCGTGGAGGGAAACAAGTAGAAGCCTACTCAGTTGACGAAATATCACATACATGCGACGCACCATAAGGGGTGGTCTCGCTATACGGGTATGACTCATTACATGGCTTATTATCAATATTTCCATATATATATACATATATTAGTTTCAAGAGCAAATTCTGTCTTATCGCATTCAAATCTTAGCTTCCAAACATCGTTCCTCACGAATTCATTCTTCCGAGTGACAGTGTGTCGCAAGTCTATTTCGACTTGGACAAGTTAGTGTCAGAAGGAACCGCGATAGCAAGACTAAATATAGCAGCAGCCGGAGTTGGGGTGAGTAGTACGGGATAGAATAATAAGATAATGATTGAGGTATACATCGAACTTATGGACTAGGTGACAGAGGAGAGAGTGTACAAGAATCTACATTTTCAACATACATACCTCATCAATTCAGCGAAGACCTAGAGCCATCCCAGTGCCGAAGTAACTTACTCATACTCAATCCACTGGGCGGTCAACCTATAACAGTAGCCAGATAGTTAGGTAGCCGGGTAAGCTAGGAAGGGGATGAAAGTTAAAAGGGAAATGTGTGAGTATGATAGTAAAACAATAAGTAGAGCAAGAGAGCAACAACTAGGTAAGCATAAAGAAAAGATGCCACAACTAAATATCCCTCAACGCCATCCTAGAATGTCAAATTCAAGTACAGTAGGTAGTCCGTAGCATACGCAGAGCCAACCATCCTATTCCCGATCCTCCTTCGCCGAACGATGATGCGAACATAATTCTCAACCAGTGGTAGTAAGTAAGTACTTAACTCCTCTCCCGTCTGCCACGTACAGTACACCAGAGTCTGAACTAAGTAGAGGCTAATTATCTAACTAACCTTCGCTAGTCCGCCCTAATAGAATCTAAACAACATGCCACTGGTGATTTCACTCACCCCGCGACCAATTGCTATACCGTAGGGGTGGTTATGACATGAGTAAGAGCAAGCAATATACAGCGTCACTTCTCAAAACTCCATATCTCCCATCTGCTGGAACGCACCGTATTGGTTCTCCATGGCCTGCTGCTGGTGGGCCCAATTGTTGGCGTAGACGGGGTCCGTAGCTAGACGATAGTGGCCGTCACCGACAGCGGCGCCAAAGGAATTGTAGACCTCCTTCGGCCCTGACATGTCTTCTTGGAGCTGTCGCTTGACTGATTCCTCATACTCGCGCCGGGCCATCATCTCGTATCCCGACATCATGTATGGTTCGACATAGGCCGTGCCCACCCAGTGCCCGTCAGTCGTTTGAACTGGTGTTAGCGGTGTGCCGTCCACTGTGGAATCGGCGTGTTAGTTGCGTATTGGTCTACCAGTCAAGACGCATGTCATTTCTAGAGTCCGGGTACATGCACCGGCACAAGAGAAATAGGGTTCGGACGGGATATCAAAAGATCAGATGCTTACAGCTCATTAGTGAGTCTCTTCGAGCAGCTTCATCTGCTTGCTTCTGCTCATAGTGCAGCCGTGCGATCATCTCTTCTTGTTCGACAGATGTATTTGTTGTATTTATCCAGGCGACAGTTGGGTTGGTTGTCATATTCGAAGGGGGACATATCTGCCAAAGCTGGATCAGACGCAGCTGCTGAGGGGTATCGGCTGTCTTGAACAGTTCGAGTTGTTGCGGGGATAACCAGGACGGGTCGATTCCACGGCGACTTAAGATTTGTTCCGCAGTGGGCAGTATTTGCGGAGGCACTGAAGACGGCCGTAATGGTTCTGAGATGGGTTCTTCTTGTTGAACTATATGGGTTGAGTGATGGTAATGTTGTGAGATGGAGTACTTGATTGGCTCCGGCTCCGGCGGATGTTGTTCTTGAGGAGCTTCTTGTACTGGCTGGGGTTGTTGGAATGTCATGTTGCGAGAGAAAAGCGAGGCGAGCTCGTCGCCAGCTTGGATATCGGGCTGTGTGAATGCCATGCCTAAAGGTATTTCGGGGATCAGTGACAGCTCGGAGGATAACGGGAAGGACACAATCGCCCACTCACTGAGTCAAGCCTGAGTATCCCGAGGTGATGATATTCTCAAAGTGTCTTCAGTAACCTGCGATAGGTGTATGTCTGCACCGGTGGAAGTGCGGGTGGATGGGGGTAGACAAGGAGAAACGTAGATGAGAGTCGCGGTAGCAAGAGTGAGAAGCTCTGATAATACTATCTCTTATATTGATTATGCTATGTACTTGAGCAGTGAGATTACAGCAGCGAGAATAGGCAGAAGAGACATTCAAATCACCTGGTCAAGGGGCGACGAGGGAAATGCGAGGAAGGAAGTAGGGAATAAGGTATTGCAGCCCCTCGGTGACTCGACGTTGACGGGGTAGGCAAGTCCAACGAATCCTAGGTACAAGGCAAGAGGCAGGAGGCAGGAGGCAGAAGACCAAGCCTAAGTTGCTGCACGGACACACCGGTTCTCGTTGGGCAATAACACTAAGGCCCACGAAAGGACAGTCCGGGGAGCGTTGTGGGGGTAAGTCTCGAGGGCAGGCCAATATACTTTGAAGTTTAGGTAAACTTGGAAGCCTGTGAACGGGGTGGCGGGAAGATGTGAGGGCCTTAATATGTGTGGAATATCATGAAAGGGGGGAAGACAGAAAGAGAAGATCAGAATATGCAATGGACACTGGCTATTTCGTCGATGTGAGCAATAATCAGGATGGCAAGAGATTCACGATGCTACTTAGTCACTTCAGAGTCAGTGCAGTCTCGGAGGAGCATGAGGGTGAACATCAAGATAGTATCGTGAAAGAAAACGGCACGGAGGGGTCGAGGTTCGGGTCAAGTCGAGGGTGTGTGATGACGCCGGACAGGCACTTGCGACTTGGCTTGGGTAGTGGTTAAAATGAGAGGGGCACGTGGGGAAGAGACGCGCTAGCGAATCACCACGGCCTCAGGTATCCAGCCAAGTACCCACGGCGGCTAGGCGAGCCTGCGAGGTACCTCGATAGACACCTACAACAGGCGCTTCAGCAGGTATTCAACATGCCAGCACCCGGCACTCTGGTACTTGCTGGGTTAGGTACCTACCTACATACCTAGTACATTAGGCACATACCTACCTATGGAGGTACATATGCACATTTATATACCTAAGTACTTACATGCTCGTACTCTCGCTAGGCATTGCCAGGCAGGCAATGGGACCGAGCCGGGCAGGCGGTGAGAATCTGGTGGACCTGTTAGAAGACGTGGCATATGCTCGTGCGAGCTTTGGTGGTTTGACCCAACTGAACAAACCGCCAGCAAGCGCTGTGAGTGGACCCGTTGACGCCCAACCCTTCTACCATATACTGTACATTAGGTACCTACCTATCAAGTACCGTATGTGCCTGGGTAGGTAGTAGCAGATCAATTTCAACATCATAAAACATACAAAGTTTTAGATCGCATGCTTTGTATGTGAGTTCAAATCTTTGAGCTTTTTTCTATCTCAATTCTATAGTAGATTGCTGAGATTGTGAGGTTCGGAATGTTGCCATAGGGCATGTTTCATTCACTTTAATACATTAATTAATGCCTCAGGCATCAGCACGGTCGAAAAGATGCATAGGTTGGCGATTCATATAGCAATTCTTCTGACGGCTATTTGTTGCTATGGAATGTTACTTCTTTCTTTCCCCTTTTCCCCTTTTTTATTTTTTCCCTAACCCGTTTTATTCTTTATGATTTTCTTTCCTGTCTCCCTCCAGCTCGAGGCTGAGAGGGTAGACCACGGTAATACTATAACTCAACGCATTTGCAGAAGAAAACAAATTATGATTACAGATTAAACGCCTCTCCCAGTTGAACGCCAACAAAACCGCAACGTTTCTCACCCCCAGCTCATGGAAGCCCTTCCGGAGTGCTCACTTTCAATACCAGGTCATCTGTCCGTAAACTGCGTTCTGCTCTGTATTCCAGCCTCCCCATGATCTCTGTGGCTGAACTGGATACTTGGAGCCCCAGATGGCGTAGTTTTCCTGTGCCTCGCCGTACCACTGGGGAGCTTGGTTCGGGATGTAGAGGGGGATGTATGCCGTCGTATATGGGTACACGGCCTCGTAATAGGGAGGCTCATAGCCGCATGGAGGTGGCGTAGCTGGCACGAAGGGCCAGCTTTCGTAGCTTCCCCTAGAAGTGCTAGAGCGAATGCTCCACCGTCGTCGCATCTTTCTGCCCTTGAAACGACCAGATTTCGCTGGCCTGGGCTTCGACCTAGCCTTGCATTTGGGCCCCGAGTCTTCCGGTTTGGGAGGAGGCTTGTAGGTTCCGTGTGCGATTACTATTTCGTATCGCCTATCAGTCGCCTCCGTGTAGATAGGTGGAGACTTTGGCTTCACGGGAACTGAACTACCACTGGAAGCTCGATCAGGAAACCGTGATGCATCGTTTATAATTCTTGAGACATGATCGCTACAGTTAGCCGGCCTTTGGATGGATGTTTTGAAGTGAACGTTCATAAGAGAGGGTACAATCAGGCTGGCTCGCTTGGTCGCTTCCACAAGGACTGGTTCTCTTAGGGTGTCTGAAAGAAATGTCAGTATATGTTCAATACGAAGGAATAACACTGATCATACGAATCACTTTTTCGAAGTTGTTATACTTATGGACAAGAATCCACCCTGCGGTCGAATTTGGACGAATCTCAATATGCTCCAGTCTTTTGACCACCCTCTTCAAATGGCACCATACATCCCTGAAGTTGGTGCCTAGCTGCAACTGATAGTTATTCTAGTTAGCCATGTAACCCCAAAGCCATACGCCGCGACTCACGCCATAAATAGGTATGAAATAGTATTTCGTTTGTGATCCCGGTTGGACGGTGACAGTGTCCATGTCGGATTCTTGGATGTGGGAGATCGTCATCTGAAATTTGCTGTATGATGTTGTTGCAGAGTAAAGTGATAGGTTTAGACCAATTCTCAGGAAATTTGAAAGTAGCTGGAGAGAGTGAGAGCGATAGGTTCAAGATTATACTTAGGAAGCCGACGCACTTTATATCAAGAACTAGAGCAATCAGTTGGCTGCTCAATTTATTTGGAGGATAGCTAGTATGATTGTTGATGTTGTGGTTGCTCTCCCAGTTGTCGGTGGCGTCTGGTGGACGGTTGCACAAGGCTTCATCAACTGACCCTTACCTAGACGTACCTTGCTTCTCGTCTCACGAGCAGGGGATCCTAATCACTACCGGACAATACTTTACAGACAGGGGAACACCCGTTACACCCTGTTTTGTTCTTGCGGATATACCCGTTAGGCTAAGGCAAGCAACAGTGAAGTTAAGCAAACCCTCAGTCTCATACTTCCCTGTGCGAGATATTAGCGCCGAAGTGGGATTCGCTATGGGAATAGAGCAGCAAATATATCCATACGGCAAATGCAATATCATACGTTCAAATCTTGTTAGTTAGTACCTGGGTGATGACACTCACGCTGCTTCTAGCCATTTGGGCTCTTGCTATGGGCTAGTGTTGCGCAATGGAGACAGGGGTGGCATCCCGGCTGCGAAGGGATGCACTAAACTATTTGAAACGAAAGAAGGCAGAAGACGGGAACTATGCGGCTTATTTGAGGCATCAAGAATGCAAGGAGAATGCTATACTTGTATATCGCTACCACAAGCTTCAATCCCGTCAACCAAAATATCCTGCTGGGCATAGTAGTACCCGATAGTCATTGTCAGTTATAGCTAATCCAGCAATGATCAGCTATGAAACCCGTGCGCCCACCAAAAGTGTCAAGTGAAGTTTGCTTAGAGACTCGAATACGCCATCAGTGATCCCTGACTGGAGGGAGTACTTGACACTTGATACTCAATATGATGTTAAGTGAGGGTCAGCCTCACATACAATAACAGTTGAGAGAAAATTCAGCCTGTTTGTCTGGCGGGGCTTCGGGATTATCACTAGACGCGATACGTTTCGGTACCGAAGCATCTCCTGATCTGCGCGTGTTAACTTCCTTAGAATTATCATAACACTGCTCATATAATTTATATTCGGTTTGTGTGATCATTGGAGCTCGGTCATGTCACTGACTTTCTAAGCTTGATCATTCACTGAAGAATAACGGAGATACAGGACTCATCTAGATAGAAGATGTGCATGGTGGCTTGAAGACTTCAAGCCGAGACTTAGGCCATGAACAAGGAGTTTCTTTATTGCAGCCTTAAAATCGTGACACAACATTCTATATGTGTGGACTTAAGCGCTGCGAGGTTATTACCGGTGCCGGCTACCGGTCCCGAGGAGATTCGCCAAGGAAATTTCCCCTTGCTGAGCTGTGCTAATTGAAAATCTATATAACTCATGGGGAAGATAGGAAGAATTATTCTTAGAATCAAAGTCCCAGCAGGTTCTATTAGTCTATCCTATTGAACGCCTCAATGACCATAATAACAACACAGATATTGGTTTTTGGAATTCTGAGTGTCTGATTCACTGGAATTCGCGTTTCCAAAGTAGATCAGCAAGGAAAGAAGCAATTAGACCCTAGTGACCCAAATAGATCTCATAAGAGAATTACCCACTGCCACTACATGCGGTTAAGCTAACGCTACCGGCATGACCACTGTTTGTTTGCCCTGGCAAAGGCATGGGAGGGCCAGGATTATTTATTTCCTGGGTTCTTTCTAGCCAAAGATAGAAAAGTCAATCGCTGTACCCTTGCTTCAGCATCGTTGAGGCTTGTTCCAGGGGACTTTTCTATCCCTTTTCCTCCCACCGGTACAATTCGTTCCTCAACAATCTTGTAATCACTATATTCATAACGTAATAACTATAATGCTTCCCCTCTCTTGGCCTGTTTAATATCTGCTCCACTGCAACGGGAAGCCAATCTCATTGGAGGCTAAAGTCAGTTTCCTCACGTATCTTCATTTCCATTACATACTGTTTTAGCTACCCACCCCCACACAACAAGACAGAGAGGGAGACAAGGGGCAACTCTTGATTGCTGCTAAATATACCTGCTAGAACTCAAGTATTGACTAGCTATAATCTTCCTGGTGTTATTGTAATACTAATGGGATCTTGGCTCTATATTTTGGTAAATCGGATCGTAGCCCCATGACAGTGGTCCCAAGACAGCGTCCAATGCACCTTCACTAATATCGAGCTGCATAGAGCCATGTGCTTCACGCTGAAGACTTGTATTGATAGGTACATTCATCTCATCAGCACAACAATTATGTACGGAAAACATTGGGAGGTCCTTTCCTCAGTGGCGGCCGCATAGACCTCAGTCACGTAGAAGCCGGGCTAAAGGCTACGGTAGTACATTTAGCTCTCTCACCGCCTCGGGAAAAAAGAGCGTGAATTCGGAAACTCAAGATTCAAAGTGTAAGACTCAGCAAAGTTTCTGATCCTTGCTCTTCACAATCAAATAAAAATAATGTGCTATTAGAAAAGCGTATAATCATGTCCATCCAGCTCAGCTTGTCTCTTCTAGCCTCGATTCGGTAGAGATTGACGAGCGTGCCAAACAGCGAGGTGTGGGAAATCGAGCTGCTAGATCAATTGAGCGAGGCTGAGGAAGGGAGACAAGAGCTATCCCTTAGACAGTAGCTTGCCTGGTAATCTCCTATACCTGGGTGTGATACACCAACATTCGCTCACATAGGCATGAAACATGCATGTGAATGCTGCCGCGTAATGGATGATAGAGTACCCGTAAATGATACCATATTGGACGTCGCATAGGTAGTACAGTTTGCTTACGGGTAGATGGCGAGGGTCGTGGGTACCTAGCCGCGTGTCTCTGTCGGCGGGTCGAGTAACTGTTTGCTCTCCGCGTGATCCCGCAACAATATTATTTGGGATTGTCATGTGTCTCGGGAACGAAAATTTCCTACTGATTCATCAGCCTCACCACAATGGGCAACAATTATGTCGTCAAACTCGTGAGGACTGGTTCATATCAGATTTCAGGCCAGATCATGGACCCGATAGCAGAAGTAGCTGCAATTTCTAACACGACACGACAACATGCTGGTCAGATTAGTAAGGCCTCCAAGGTGACGTGACATGTTGCAGGACAGTCGTTGAATAAAGCTATGTTGGGTGAAGGGCGTTTGTAACACCAGTTATAGATTTTATGCGTGTGGAATATCGTAATTCTCTGAAAAGATGGTAAAACTTAGGTATATGGCCATGAGGTATATTATTCGGTACTATTATTATGGCCCAGAGGAAATCAGAGAGGTAGAAGTTATTGTTGTTACGGTTGCCTTGAAAGCATACTTGCCTCCCTCCATCGTCACAAGAAGCAATACCGGCAATACATTCAAGGTATTGCATAAAAAATGAAGAAGGCTATGCCAAGGACACGGACGCTTGTTCGCAATTCAGCAGTCACGGCTGATATCAGCAATATACTGGTGGCTACGTGCGAGGATCTGAGGTCACACTTCAGTTCCTCCAGGCCAGAGGCAACGAGGGACCATGGCATGAAGCCAAAGCTGAGTTTGACGTATTTCTCGCCAACACCTCTGATATCACGGGCCGCTATCCCATTGCCGGTCCAAGCATCCCCACGAGCCCAGAAGATACAAATGTGATCGACCGCTGGTCGTGATCGATTACCGTAGCCGCCGACTTACCACTTAAGATTTCGAGTGCTACGGAAAATCAAGACGACTACTACACCGGCGGAGAAATAGTCCTCAGCGCACCCTCATCTTTAGTGGGTGATGGACACTGTGCCCTTTTTCAGCGCGACCCATTTCAGGCGCTCAGGCGCTTAGAACTATGAGACAAAAGGAAGATGGAGATCGAGCATTTGGCGATACTGCGACACATCAGAGCGGCGACAAAACGGCGTACGACAATATTGGTAGTCTAGCATAGCCCGTCATGGTATGGTTTGGCACTGGATATCTGCAACCGCTGTCTTGATGTCCCCTTGGAAGAGATAACAATAGGATAGCCTCAAGAGGCACCCGTCATGGTATGAATAGAGAACCACGACGAGCTATTGTATTCAAAATGTCGTATATGTCGGGTGCTTACAACAATCAAGCCCATTTCACTTGACGAAATAGCCTGCTCACTTCAAACCTACTCGGCTAAGGTAATGTTTTCCGATATGGAGTTCGATCATTCTGATCTGCGCGACAGCATCCTTCTAGGCATAGATGCACAAAAAGAGAGTCCCTTTATAGGACTAACTCATGAGGAGTTCGATTTTGGAGTTCGACACATTCAGGCTAATGCGGTTGACATCAACTTTTTGAAGCGGTGCTGGCATTATTGCAAAGAAGGCCGCAGTCCGTGTAGTAGTACAACGCCATCTATTTCTCTTATGGGTTGATCAATATGCATGTTTCTTTTATCCCTTTTCACATATCCCCATGCCCGGACTGTTCTTCATATAAATACCGCCTTAGTGCATCGGCCAGGACAATGCTGCCGATAAACATGAACAGATTTCGCAAATGAACCTCATATATTGTAATGCGGCCATTACTCTTATCAATGCCGCTAGTGAATCCCGGAAAATATGGCCTTCCTGGTATCAGTACTGCCCCCCGCTACTAGCAGCTGCAGGAGACATTCAAACACGCTTGCTTCGTCCAAAGCTTCCCCGATATCTCGCATATGGTGAAAGCCTCACTGTGGTTTACTCGCGGCTGGACAGTCCAGTAGGGCTTTTTTGCACCCGGCCGTATTATTTTTACGGACTACGGAGTCTCATATTTGGGCCATCGGATGCGTTGCATGGAATAGAAACAACATCCTCTGGACCAAATCACTTCGAAGTCGCTACTTCCACTCAAGGGGATAATTCCAATGGCTGAGAATGATAACACAAAGACCTTTGATCTCGAAGTAAAACTTGAGGCCGGCTTCAGATTGGATACCAGAGTATAGTGACCGAAACTTTACATACTCATCGGATGCATTGGATGCCTGTAGAGACATATTGAATTACTTTGGAGGTGTGGAAAAGCCCGTATTCTCCATTTGGTGACTCAGATATCCCGTTTCGATCCAACTACCTAGTTATATATTCGAGCTGGGATGGCGGCAAGAAGCCTCGACGACAATAAATAATATCAATTTCCCCAGCTGGTCGTTCCTAGCCTGGTACAGAGCAGTTTCCGCGGAAGCTACACGTATTGTGTCTAAGAGCCTCTATCTTGGGCACTACCAAGAACCCTTTTGGAACCCCAAGATATTGAGCGTGTGTTGGGAGACCAGAGGTCATTGCGCGAAGAGAACGATAGCCGTCTACGGTATCTGCACTTCAAAACTAAAGTCATTTATTTGTCGTTGGTATACAACGATTGGACGACCCAGCAGAAGAACCATCGTACCTGCGTTCGTTACCTTACATTGGGGGTTTTAAAGTCAGAGTATTTCGATCTCATTCCTGCTGGTTACCATGCATCACTGAGACTTGCATCAAACTTTTATATGCTCACGTACGTTTATTATGACCGTGACACCCTTGGCTGCTCAGGGAAAATCGGTATTAAGTTGGATCCCGAATACATAAGTGACGTTGGTCCCGCCTAGATTTTCTTCGGCATCAACTTGCTAATTCTAGAAGATCATGGGGGTCTTTATGAGAGGGTTAGCGTGACAAAGTTTTCTTTACGAGGCGACGCCAACGTTTGTGTGGCCTTCACGGACGCTGCTGGTGAGCTATTAGATTATATGGATCTGGTAACCATTCTACCCTATTTCCTCATAAAGAGGGAAGAACGCACTGTGGTTATTAGTTGAGACATCTCCAACGAAATAGCAATACTTGGAGGCGTTGCACTCGACCGCTAGATAAGCTATCATGGCTTGCCATGTGGGCTTCAAGGACCCCACACTGAAGCAACAATAGGTACTTCTGTAGGCGTCAATTTTTTTGGTTATCCTCCTCACACTACATTTTGGCCGCAATCTGCCAGGTCCAAATTACACAATTAATAATACAATGACCACACAAAAGCATAGCTTGTCTAAGGCTTCTGATCCGGAACAGCTTACCGATGGGCCGACGACGGAGCGTGAAGTGAGCCTGCCACCGAATGTCTCAATCTATGCTGGGCCGAACAGCGCAGGGCTTCTCCGCGCCAGCATCTTCACCCGACTGGTAACAACAGTTCAAGACCCGACAAAATTAGCCGCGGCGCTAGGATCAGACTGTGCTACATTCTGCCACCAATACCAAAACGTCGTGCTCATCTTCGACGAGGACCTGGACCGTCACCACGAGCATTTCCGCCAGGTGTGCTTGCGCCTCAAGGACAACGGTGACCTAGGCTTAGATTATGGTCGGTGTATTTTTGATGTCGGAAGCTCTCTGCACGCTGGCTTTCAGATGGATAAGCTACAGGGTGGCGCTATTAGTAAGTTCTGTTGCAAGCGTGCGGTGCACAGGTTAATTAAGGATTGAGGACATGTGTCGCTAATTTCCGAAACAGTGGTTGTTGATTTACAGGATCGCGACGATGATGACGGGGAAGATGACAGTGACGCCGAGGACGATGCCAGTCTCCTTGCGGCCCTAGGGGAGCCAGTTGGTGGTGCCGTCGCTTCTGAAAGCTCACAAGCCTGAGAGATCATCAATTATCAGGCCTCTCGTAGCTATTGATTTTATCGGAGTCACGGCATTTAGGATTTCAGTAATGCATGACAAACATCTCGTCCAGCATACTGTGATCTTTTGTTAGGTCAGATAGGGGCTCTATAGACGAAGAGGTTAGTTAAAAGTAAAAGCTGGGCAATAACAGCAAAATGGCTCTGGATCACACACTATCATTCTTCCTCGCTTCAACGACCTGGCGCCGAAGAACGAGATCCATCATACATGTATCAAGTTCATCAGCTTCCACCTATTCCAATTCAAGACGCCGAAACTGCTCAACAGCCTTGCCCATAGCTAGACTGATCTCAGAGGTCACTGTATTTCGGAATTTGCGATAGCTGGGATGAATATGTCTCCATTTCCTGAGACTATTTGGCAACTGGACTATTTGAGTTCCGCGCAATAGTGTCACCGATATAGGCTACCTCCTCCTTTGGAAAGACGCCGCGGGGAGGAGGAAGAGAGTTACGTGACCCAGCCTTTCCACAAACTTGATTCTGCAGCTCATTGATCGCGTATCTTGTCACCCCGCCAGACCACAATGATGATGGCGGACACGACAAGGAGGATGCAGAAGAATATGGGCTTGTGAGACATAGCTTTCAAGAGCTTCCGAGGAAAAGGATTAGATCAAGAAAAGGGCGAGACCTAGCGGGCAGAATATCATCTTACCTTACTCTTCCCAATCATGCACAGGTCGGCAAGGCAAGGATGCAGTCAAAGATGCAGTTGAGTGGAAGTGCATACTTAGCGTCGGGGAATATGCCTGAGTGCTTGAGTGCTTATCGCATCATGACTAGCGCGGGCTGTTTTTGGTATCCAAAGTACTGCTTGCTGATCTTATTGTGCATCGAAGAAAGCACAATTGACTTTTCCATCCGCTTACGCGGAAGGACACATCCACATTCTTCAAATCGTGAAGAGGAGGTTAGAAGTGAAGTGGAAACCGCCCCAGGCGGCCTCATTAAACACGACCTTTTCAAAAGTCCCAGATGGTATCAATGGGATAACGAGCCAATAAGACCCTTGGGAATTAGACTTCTTTACAATACAACATCCAAGAGCCTCATATGCTCATCGCCTGCAGCCACCCTGACAATGCCTGCAGCGCACATAGAGTGCGCTGAGTATAACACGCCGGGAAACGGGAGTTGTTTGAAGTCATTGGCAGAAGCGGACAAACTCACGCCGAGCAAATTGTCAGTCGGCAACGTTAATATCAGAAATACAGCTCTGCTGAAAACCATCCGCCGAAACTTTCACAATGACTCCGAAGTTGGCTCGGCCTCAGGCGTGGTCTAGACGAAGCAGAAGACACGGGGGATCTTCAAGATCGTCGGCCACGATCTCTACAACATGTCCTGGCTCGCCCGGAGAAAATTATTACACAGATGGTCTTAATGCGCTACAATTCGTTGTGATGAAGAGGCGAAACCAGTTCAACCTTGAATATGACAAGTAATTTCCCTCGGATGTTATAACCATACTCGTAACCATCAAGTATATCATGCCGCCTATTATTGCATTATCATACCCTCCAAGCTCTTCCTTTAATTACCCTGTACAACAAGGGAAGGCATAGACTGCAGGTTGGAAGCCCTTCCCATAGTTATTTTAGACAGATCTATGTATAGTCACTTACCACATATGCGCTTTCCCATGTAATAATACTATTCCATACCCTGAATAAATTTCGTTTCATCGAATATCAAGCTCGACAACGCCGTTCTTCGTCGTGTCGTAGAAGTCCATTATCGAAGTACATAAAATCAACATCTAAATAACCTAGAAGGAAATGTACAATACGTCTAGTCAACATTCAAATTCCCAAGAGTAAATAGCAATATAGTAAGTGTTCTACATCTGAAGGCTGCGGGGTTGGCTAACTAGTGAAGTTGATTGCAAGCACAATGCTCCCTTTCATCGAAATCCTTCTGATCCTACTCCCAATGAGGGCAACTGTGGAACTTGGCGAACGGCAAGTATCTGCCAGACTCAACCTACCCTTCGGCACGCCGCAAGAACCGGCCGGACTCAGTACTAAAGATAAATTCCTTTTTTACTTCTTTCATCCACGAAGTCTGCTCTGGTTCACCCTCTGGGCTCTGTATATCTCAGTCGCCAACACCTACTGGTCCGAAGATTGGAACTACACGCTCGACCCCAAGTCCCTCTTTGTATGCTGGGCTTTAGGCGCGTTGGTGGTGAGGGTTAAGGTACTCGCCATGGATCTAGGTTAACTCGCCAACGAACGAGGGAGACCTGCAAGTGATTCGATACCTACAAGGGAAATGTTCCCAGCCCGAGTCTCAAGCACAACCCTTTTAGGTTCTCGTTACGCCCCATTGCTATAAGGGTAGTATGGTATAATCACAATCAGCGGGGTTACGGCAGACACTGGGTAGGTATGAAGGACGATGAGTGGTACTAGCGGGAATTGTATTCCACTTAGGAGATGCGACAACTACAGTTCACAGCTTACAATAGCGGTATTGAAAAAATTGATTTCACTTTTGTAATCTCTAACAGCGGCCTTCGGCGGGTTTCCTCTATGTTCTGCCATGCACTCGAGACCCCGACACTGACTACCGTTGAGTGGATGATTGTGCAAGTAGAATGTGCCGTTCAAGGCTATGATGTGTCACTGTCCTGTCGCAGAACACTGCCAAGCCTAGGACCACCCTAGACCACCATACACCACTCCAATACGATCTTACATATGTCTTCTACAACTGTTCCCTTACATAGCACATTCTCAATTTCTATGTTTGTAACACAGTACACGGGTCATAGATGTCGACGGGTTCTTGGCAGATACCCGAGAAGTGTGGTTAGACTGGTGTCACGATAAGATCGACCCTTATCAGCAGCCAGTGACCGTAGGTAATGGGCGAAATCAGCCTCTCCAGCAGCCAGCAGTACTGTAGCATCGCTGCCCGCCACAGACGACCTACCGTACCTACAAAACATACCACTCTGGAATCAGCAACTTCCATACATCGCACGGTTACTTGATGTGAGGTATTGAACCGGGGAGAGTAGGCAGGGGGTGAACCAGAGTTCTACGCCTGTCGAGTCACCTTGTCAGCCGTCGGGGCAAGGGTTCCAGCTGGTCAGCAGCGCGTCAAGTATGTCAGCCAGAGACTCCTCTCGAGTAGCAGATGACACGTCGTGCGTGTTACAATCAGCGAAGAGTTATATCATATAAATGATCAGACTGACATCAAATGTACACTTGCAACCCCGTGTTTAATACCTTGAATAACGATATCAACGTCATTGTCCTATCTTGCTGTCGCTCGTGGCAACGCCATGCAAGCCGCAGGTATGCTCCCACCAGAGTCTCCACAGGACAACCAAACCATGGATGATCGCAGGCATACGAGCTCAATGTCCCAAGACGTCTTAAGTAAGAATTGGCCCATCAAATCAGTATTACGCTGATTCGTCTTTGGATTAACGAGAAGCTAGGTATAAACGTGAAACCACCTGGAATCCCAGCCCATCTAGTGACACAGCGGGTCACACATGCGCAGCAGCATTCACGAGAAAAATGGGAAGAAATGAAGCCAATTATCCAAGAACTATACATGGATCAAAGCTACTCCCTCGACATTGTGGTGGGGATCATGGCAAAAAGGCATGATTTTTACGCTACGTAAGGCCTTTTCCCTTGTTGCTAGGTCATACCATACTCTGTCTATTTCCGTCATGAAAAAAACTGGGTAGCAAACCTCGCGATCGTTGTTGACTGGCTTTATAGTAACAAGATGTATAAGACGCGATTCATCCGCTGGGGTTGGCGGAAGAATCGACCTCGGAACAAGCCAGATGCATATGCGCCCTCTGTTCAAAGCCGAAAAGGGGCAAGAGCAATGCCTCAGTATACTATCCAGCACCTCAGCGCACCGGATATTCTTAGAGATCAAGAGGACCCTATCTCAATTTCGCGGAACCACGTAATAGACGTATCCAAGCTCCAAAGCTGGTGCTCATCCTTCACCAAGACAAACCCAGGCCCTTCGTCGAAAGACTACGCTTCTATGACTCGCTACGCTTTGGCAGAGGCTGCGTTCTCAGACATAGCTCTCCAATTGGGAAGGGGCAGGATTAATGGCGCATTCCGCAGTCTAAACAAACTGTTCGACGCCATGATCGGGAATGACGTATATCTCCATCCAAAGCATCACACCGCCTTCTGGGTGTTGTGCGACGGCATTTACAACGCGTGCACCCTCGTTCAAGACTCTAACTTTCATCTGCTACGCGAGCTCCTCTGCTTCCTAGCCCGAAATGCCTTGGCTTCCTTTCAGAAGTCTGCATCAGCCTCATCGCATTTCCGAGTACGATTGATTATGGCACTGGTACGCATGAGTCGGGACAACCCCAGTGTAATGACCCAGACCTTCCGTACAGCGTACCTAGCGACCGCCGAAACCCTAGAAATGAAGCTCGGTCTGAGTCACCCTGTTGTTCTAATTACTTGGCTCGATTACTTTCGGTACTTTAACCTCCCTGTCGAACCCGCTAGAAACCTTGTATCGCGGTATCTAGCGGCTCTAAACGAAGTAGAGACTGCTACTGGGCGCGAGTCCGATGCTACGATCAGCTTTTTACACACCTTCATCATCTTTCTTTTTTACTGTGTTGGTGATGAGATCCAAGCTCGGCAAAGACTAACTGATTTACTAGAGAGGATAACCCATCGCGTTGCAGCTCAGACCTCTCCCACAGCCAGCAGTATTCATTTCCAAAGGGCATATGCGTTTGGGTCATTGTTGCAAGGCCTCTTTATCCTTGAGGACCACTATGATCTCGCGCATTGCGAGGCAGTGGTAAGACATACTAGCAAGTGGCTGAAGCATTGCGGCGGAAGTGACGCATCTGTGCATGCCATGATGCTAGATATGGATCTTTCAACCCTAATTACAGCCTGGAGGGTAGGAAAGGACCTCCGGCATGCTCCATTGGTCTACGCGAAGCCGAGAATTGAAAACGCTGGGGTGGGATCGCCAGCACTTAGTACGCTGCCATCGTTGAGAGACACGCCATAGGAGCATTGCTCTTGCATATACTAGGAATGCCTACAGCAGATACACCATGATGTTTGTTTTTGGTAATCTGAATTCACAGCTCCGGTGGAAGACACAGGACCTTAGGTGCGAGGAGCACTAATCTAATAGTTTGATCATGAAGATTTTCAATTCAACCCGAACTTCTCAGTAAAGCAGTGTCAGGGGGTCTTGAATCAGCGTCTTGTCACCCCCTGGCTCGCCAAACTACTCTCATCATAAACGACAGTACCCCCAACAACTGTGAGAACGGACTTCAACTTCTTCAACATCTCATCAGAAACACTGAAATAATCCTCGTTCAGCACAACTACATCTCCAAGCCGACCAACCTCAATCGACCCAAGGAGCCCTTCATCCCGGCCCCCAAGAAACCACTGATTCGCGCGCGTGTACAAGCGCAGCAGCTCCTGCCGACTTAGCAGCTGACCGGCATTGATCACCTGGCCGAGCGCATTCTTTCCCGTCGTCGCATAATACGCGTGAACCCACGGATTAAGCGGCGCAATCTGCATCCCATCGGCCCCAATCCCAGCCGGGATCCCACTTTCCAGGATATCTCTAAATGGTGGTCCAGCTGCACGGCCATTACCCGCCAAGTACTGCCATCCCGAGAGATTAACCCCGCCGCCAATCTTCTTGAGCCTTTGCAGATACTCGGGGGTGATCAGAGGTACATGAGCAACCACCCATCTCAAATCCTCAATGCTATTGTTCGCATTGATTGCCTCAAAGGTCTGGATTTGCGACTGGAAGTCAGTGCCAGTCAGCGAATGCACTTCAAGACGCCAGCCCGCCTCAGCTACGCGCCTCGCTCCCTCGGTGAAGAACTGTCCGCCAGCATAATCCGTAGTGATGAACTCGCCGATACCCCCCGTGCGCACCATATCACTACCGAAGAATTTAAAGGTATTCAAGAGTCGTTGCTGCACAGTAGACACGTCGGTACTATCGTCCATGTGCAGAAAATTGATCCGGAGGCGAATAATCCCTTCCTCGTCGTCGTACACAGATAACCAGGGCAGATGCATGGAATACAAGTCCTCGTTCGCAGCGCCGTCAGACGGGGTATCCGTCTTCGGAAACGCGCCCTGGTCAAGGTGCGTTGTCACACCCATTGATACCGCATACATCATCGCATCATGGACCCCGCGCTTGCGATCCGCGAACGTGAGCTGTTTCCTGAGTGCTAAGAGGGCCTTTCCATTGTTCTCCCCAGAAGTAATGGATCCGTTTGCACTGATTACGGGTGGCGAAGCAAGGGATTCGAAAAATGCTTTTCCGAGACTGTTTGTTGTCGCTGGGCCTGCGAAGCTGTAGGAGATGAAAACCGGATGATTGGGTGCGGCGGCGTCAAGCTCGGCGAGCGTTGGGAGCCGGCGCTCTGCGAAGTGGTTTGGGTGAAAGCCACCGATGGTGGTAATAAAATTCCCTTGAGGGACACCCTTGCCGCGCGACTGATATGTGCTTTGCACATCGGCGATGGAGTATGCATTCTCTAATGGAGTGTGGTATCCTGGCCTGTTTCCTAGCAGAACAATGTGATTGTGGCTGTCAATTAGCCCGGGGACTGCGGTGCGGCCTTGTAGGTCCACGATGGATGGGGCGCCGAGGAACTTGCTGAGGGCCTCGGCTTGGCTGTCTCCGACGTAGACGATCAGACCGTCTTTGATTCCTACAACTGATACCACCTCCTCCGCTTCGCTCATAGTATGAATACTTCCATTGCTGAGTATCAAGTTTCCTTGCAGTGAGCTGCTGGAGCTCACATGGCATGCGAGTAGCAGGAGGAGAGCTTTAACGAAAAGGAACTTCGTGAGGGAGATACTAACAAGGTCAGCCATTTTGATCCTGTCTAATGATAGTACGGTGTACCCCATACCACTCATAATGGCTATGTCGACAGCTAGCTACGTTATATATACTACATTAGGTTGATGACCTAACCTACGCCGCTTACTTAACTTCTCCAGATTCTTATGCATCGCTTTTCCGGGGTGGTTGGTTCTCACTCAGCGCTGACTGACAGTGCCGCGGTAAATAAGCCGGTATTTGGAGTAATAATTCGGCAAGTTATATGGCCGAAAGACCTCTACAAGGGTCGCCTGTAACTCGTCTTTATACAATCTGGTTGTTATGAAGCTAGGACACTTTAATCAGCCATATACGCGTTAACTTGACAGTAGATATCACACTAGACTAAATGATGTGCAATTCCGTCCTTGAAGATTATGCTATTAGTAATCTTTGCCGTTAATTGAGCGGTCATGCAAATGAATTATCATGATTGGCTTCTGAGCTTCAAGCCCAGGCTATCCTGTTTTGTCTGGATGCAATTAGCCTAGCGCGCGAAGTTGGAACTCTTCATGTTACATCAAACTAATAGGGGAATGTAAAAGTTTCTCTGAAGAGGAGACTTGTTGCTCACTACCTTAGATTAATTAATTCTTAGGTTATCATGCTATGCATAGTATCTATGCCCATTATAATAGTATATTTCTAGATATATCGCAGACTTGTCGACGTTAAGAGCCGCTGTCCCTAGACAGCGCTTGGCGCATAGGGTTTATCTTGTATCTGATACTGCCCTCTAATGGTGTTACACTGCCGAAATATAATGTCCCATGTACCATGAACGACTGACTTCATTATAACACTATGATATCATGTCTCATAAGAGGTGTTAAGTAACACTTTCAATTAACAGACGAGGCCGTTTTCTGCGGTAATCGCCGCATGGCCCAGTTTAATGAATCTCCAGTGTAAGACCATTGTGTGCATCCTGCTCCAGATACACAATACCGTCAGTATCCCGATCATCTGCCTGGATCTTGAATATCATCGTCTCGGCACAATCTACATAGCCCGCGATGTGAACTTGCTGTGTCTCAATCGCGACCCAGCCCGTTGTCTCGGGATGAAGAAGCGGTCTGCGTTGCTCGATTGCTTCTTCTACTATTGGCAGCATGTTGGCCCAGGTAATATCACCCTCGGGAAGGCCTGAAAGCTGCTGTGCAGCGAGTAATCCGTTTCTTGCCACGACAAACTCTGTCCGCTCGGGCTTGGCGGCCTGCTCCCAGCGAAGAATGCAGGTTTGCGCGTCGGATGGAATTCCTTCAAAGATGACGATGTTCTCTAGCACGGAGACGCCGCCGGCTCGCAATACTTCTAACTGAGTCACTGGTGGTGCGAATTGAGTTGGTGATATCGGGAATATCTGGTACATGGTGGGTTCGACGATGATAGCTGCCTCGCGCCCGGAGAGTGAGGAAGGAGACGGGTTGGGTCTTGCCTCGCCCGTGAGGGCTAGACACGCGACTAATGCAAGCTTCTGGATGAGGTTCATCTTTCTTGTGGTTGGTTTCTTATGAGATATGATCTGGTTGTCGATGGTAGACAGAGGAGAAGCTGCGGGTTGCTATGAAAGGGGCCTTGCACGTGGGTATTTATATTGACTGGATATCCAGTTCACCCCAATGAATGGCTTCGATGGCAGCGAAATGGAATGGAGGGGTAGCAATACCGTAGGCACCTAAAACCACTTTTAGAGGGACAGCTATAGCTTAAGATTTGGCCATCATCTCTAGTGGTCAAATCGACTTGAACTCTATACGCCATGACCTCATATGGGTTGTCCAAGACAGTCTCATATTCCTTGTATCCTGGGGCCTGCCGGCTAGCTAAGCCTTGGCATGCTGTGCGGTGCTTGACGTGCAATAGCTTATTCGTTCCCGGGAGGACGGCGAGGACGAATACGAGGGACGGGAAGGGTGACGAGAATAAAACAAGCATGCAGGTCTCATACTGGAATGAAAAGATCGTCTACGCCTTGCTCCTGTCACCCACTTTTGTATGACCGGATATGCACGAATATATGTTGGTGTAGCCGCCAAGCTTTATATGCCACGCCGACTATGGTAACTAATACGGTGCGACACGCTGGACAGCATTGATACGCATCGACGTGGCTCGGAACAATGCTTGGCAGTGTCAGTAACTTTCCCGGCCTCTCATGATGCTGAATTGAGCCGGCTCTACTGTATGACTTAAAGGAGAAGGCGCAAATTCTTCGAATCTATCATGATTAGAGTCGCGTTCAATTGCAACGACAGATATGCTTACTCAATATATACCGGCGCAGGTATGTTGCAAGGTAGTTGATTAAGAGCGAAACAGCCATGGATGGTCTCATAGTCTTGTTTGAGTGCCAACGCTCGAGACAAAATTGTCTTATGTTAAGTTGCCAATAGTGCATCTCCCGCTGCCTCTATCTGAGTCAAGGTGATGATCAAGCTTTGCCGCTACCATGGGATGTATTTCAAGGTGTCCTCAGCTGTATATTCGTGTTCTGTATAACCACGGAAGCCTACCTACCTACCTATACTTATCTAGAATCATATTGGACGATAGCTGTCCGAGTTCTGTCAAATCCTCTTATCTCACAACCAACTAGGTATCACCTTACCCCAGAACACTGCCTCACTTTAGATGGCTGGCTCGACGTATTTACCGCCCGATAACTTGAGAGAGGGATCGATAGACTACGATTTGCCCAGGCTCAAAGGAATTCTTAGTACCTAGATAGGTCACTCACATAGATAAATAACTACTACCTCCTTGATAACAATCTGGTACTGAACCTTGGCGGAACATGCCGTCCGGATAGTTTTAGGTGCTTACTTGCTGTAATGACGAAGATCGCGGGGATGGAGGAGATGGAGGGGATGGCGGGGCGATGTGCGGGGCAGATTTAACCTTCGTCCCCAGTTGCTCTAGCAACTACCAGCCCTCGTCAGCCATCCACACCAACTGTTACGTCGGGATCTGCAGCTAAATTAGGTGCCGAGGACAAGCCAACACTTCCGACTGGTGCGGGCATCATCGTAGGATCCTCTCCCAGGCAGACCCAGGCGACCCTTGCTTGGCCTTTCACTTGACTCGACCAATCCATAGGAGTCAAGTTTGGACGTTGCCTGTCGCCCGTGTGTGACGCTCTTTTACGCCTTGACGCGATGATCGCCACCACCACCGTGACCGAGACACAGCGTACGACAGCCAGAATACCGCTCCGAGGCGGCGTCTCTCAGCTTCATAAGCAGGCAGTTCTTAATCGCATACGGCCCGCCCCTCTCGCCGAGAAGTCTTCACAGACTGCGACCATAAGCCATGTCCAATCTCCTCCGTATACACAACTCCACCTCGGGTTATTCGAGATCGGAAAAGCCCTAGGCAAGGGCAAATTCGGCCGAGTGTACCTTGCCAGACACTGGGGATCAGGCTACATCTGCGCCCTCAAAGTGTTAAACAAGGACGAAATTGCCCGCGAAGAGGCCGAGAAGCACGTGAGACGCGAGATCGAAGTCCACAGCAACCTCCGCCACCCAGGCGTTCTCGGATTCTACGGCTGGTTTCACGACTCTCGCCGCATATTCCTTATCCTCGAGTACGCCGCGGGCGGCGAGCTATACCGGGTTCTGCAGAGCGTGGGCCGCTTCTCGGAGCGCCGTGCGGCGAAGTACATCGCCCAGGTCGCGTTGTCATTGGATTACTTGCACGGGAAGAATGTCATGCATCGCGACATGAAACCCGAGAACATCCTCCTCGGATTACACGGCGAACTGAAACTTGCTGATTTCGGGTACAGCGTCCATTCTCCTAGTAATAGGCGGGAGACGCTGTGTGGTACTTTGGATTACTTGCCGCCTGAGATGCTGCAGTCGCGGAAGGAGAGTTACACGAGGGCCGTCGACCAGTGGACGCTGGGGGTCCTAACATACGAGTTTCTTACGGGCAAGGCCCCGTTTGAGGATAGCTTGCCGATGACGCGGACTCGGATCTTGAAGAGGGATATGAAGCCTCTCCCTTCCTTCATATCGCCTGAAGCTAAGGATTTTGTCGACACGGTGAGCATGTTTCCCTTTTCGTCTGTTGTTATTCCGCAAACTCTTAATATTCATTCAGTGTCCGCTTCAATCCACCGTATAATGGATAACATAAAGTTAACTGATCTTGAAGTTACTGGTTCTAGAACCGTCAAAACGATTGCCGATTAAGGATGTCCTCCATCATCCGTGGATCGTGAAGAATACTATACTTTCGAATTAAAAGTTAGCGCGTGGGGTCATTTTAGAATGCGACGCTCAGAGCATTTAGATAAGATATAGACTTGAAGTTGGGAGTATTATGGGGTTATGGCGTTTTTAAGATACCAGCGACTCAATTGTTGCATACGAATTCCCATGACATTCTAGGTTGCACAGCACGGTATGGCTCGACTAATAGGGCAGCTCTGTTGGCTTGCAGTATATTGGCGCTGGCTTGACATGTGCTATAAAGTTCAAACTTTTTCGTCTCCTTAACAGCAGCCATAACGGTCAGGAGAGGGGCTACGTCGAATTCCTCTTGTTCATCGACCCAAAGATTGGAAATATTAATCTTCGAAAGGAGGGTGCTACGCCATTGTCCGATGTTCTCGTGAGAATAGATAATCCCGCTAGCCTATGGCGCAACCATGTGAGCGCTACTGCGTTCAAGAATGGGGTCTACTCTTTGGCATTTAGTGACCTTCACACCGGGAAATATGATTCCTCCAAGGTACTGAGTACCGTGATACCGGTAGCTGAGCTCGACGCCACCACATAGGCTCAGGGAGGCACATGGGCAGTCTCCCGAGCAAACGTTAGTCTCAGTTACACTATCTCTAGTAGTGAAAATCTAACGAGAGAGATAACCATCACAAGTAATGATTGACCAGACTAGCGTCCCTCCTCCTCACTTCGGATGAGAAGAAACAGGATATAATATGTCGTACGCAATAACTTCAGCTATGCTAATATAACACTTAGTCCCAACACTAAGACAGAAGTACTCCTGTTTTTGAAGGCGCTATCTGTGGAAAAAAAGAGAGAAAAAACAAGAAATTGAAAGAAGTTTGATGTTTTATTATACGTATACAGCTTCTCAGTACTTATAAGACTTTTGCTAAATCAGTACCCTAGTGTTTGCTAATTGGTGAGTTCTAGTGTGTAAGTAGGTAACCATGAGCTGCGAGCGTTACTATGCCTGCAATTGTTCAACCGTTCTGAGACCACCTAAAATGTGATATTGACGTGTGACGCAGGTAACTCATTCGCTCCAATAAAGAAAGACCATGTTAATTTTTCATGATATAATATGTCAAGGCTCATATTCTGTGTTTCCTTTCAATTCTCGATGATTGAAACCATTTTTCTGATTTTTCTACATTCACGATCGGCACTAACAGTGAGACTGGCGATGCCGATACGTCATAGACTTTTCATCAATGAGCCAAACATGAACACTCAACAATCACAACTACTTACAAAAGATGATCCTAAAGCTGATACCGCCAGTTTGAACGGCTTCAAAAATGTGACAGATAACAGTTCTGTGTGTTCGCGTCAATGCCATCGTTGCTCAGACCAGCGGTCCGAAGCGCTCTCGCCCAACACCCAACTCATCGCCTGCAGCTTACCTCTTACAGTAATGCTGGCTACTTTATCTCCCGTTGCAACAAAGCTTCGCCACTCATAAAGGTATGGTCGATAAGCACCAGTAATCACTATAACGCGACAAAAAGGAAGATGGGGGAGGGCAAGAAACACGAGCGCAGCGCGTCCTCGGACTTGTTGAAGCACCCCTCTACAAAACGGGCGAAGGAGGTCGATTCTACAGACAACCCTTACAAGAAACTCAAAGAGCGCATTGAAGCGCACTCCTCTTTGTCAAATATCAAACCACGCACTGTTCTGCACTGGTTCCGCTCGAAAGATCTGCGGGCAGAGGACAACCGCGCGCTGCACGCCGCATCACAGCAAGCGCGCGAAAGCGGAAGCACCTTAATCACCTGTTTCCTATACTCACCCAAAGATCTACAATGGCATGGCACTTCACCCGCGCGGTCAGACTTCATGTTCGAATCTCTGCGTCTAGTGCAGGAACAACTCGACGGTCTAAACATCCCACTTATCATCCTGGCCGCTGAGGAACGGGGCCAGAAAGGTGAGAAGATCATGGAGTTTATTGCGAAATATGACGTCAGCCACGTGTACGCAAATTATGAGTACGAGGTCGATGAGATCCGGCGGGATCTGGATCTCCTCGATCGCATCGAAGCGGACGGAAACGTCCACTTCGACCTGCACCATGATCAGACTGTGGTCGAACCGGGGACCCTCCTCACAGGATCCGGGGGTCCGCATAAAGTATTCACGCCGTACCATAAGGCGTGGCTAAGTACTGTATCCGAGGACCCAAGTCTCATTGACACGGTTGGCCTGCCATCTGCCAACGACAAAGCCGCGCGACAGAAATTACAGGAGTTATTTAGGTCCCAGAAGACTTTCCCAAGACTCCCCAAAGACAAATTATTCCCATCCGATGAAGATCGTGATCGAATACGCGGTTTGTGGCCAGCAGGCCACGAAGCAGCCATGAAACGTTTACGGAAATTCCTAAACGAGAAAGTGGACTCATACGCGAAGCACCGCTCCATCCCGGCCGAGGACAACGCATCGCGTATGTCGGCGTACTTCGCCGCAGGCGTGGTATCGGTACGGGAAGTCCTCTCCACATCGCGCAAGGAGCGCAACAGCGGCAGCGCGGATTTCTCGTCTTCAGGCAATGAAGAGGGTCTCGCAGCATGGGTACGCGAGCTCGTGTTTCGCGAGTTTTATCGACATATGATGGTAGTGACGCCGCACAACAGCATGAACCTCCCGCAGAACCTAAAGTTCAACTTCGTGGAATGGGAGGAGGATGATGATGGATGGCGCAAGTGGTGCGAGGGCACCACGGGCGTTCCCTTCGTCGACGCCGGCATGCGCCAGCTGATAGCCGAGGCGTACATGCACAACCGTCTGCGGATGAACGTCGCCTCGTACCTGCGCACGAACCTGCTTCTCGACTACCGCCGGGGCGAGCGGTGGTTCGCGGAGAACCTGGTGGACTGGGACCTATGCAACAACACGCAGGGGTGGGAGCCGAGTTACACCGTCTTCAACCCCATCTCGCAGGCCGAGAAATGCGATCCGCACGGCGATTACATCCGGAAATACGTCCCGGAGTTGAGGGACGTGAAAGGGAAGGCTATCTTCGATCCTTTTCATCGCTTGGATAAGGACGCGTTCGAGAAGTTGGGTTACCCGAAGCCGCACGTGGATTGGAAGCAGAGCAAGGAGAGGGCCTTGCAGCGTTATAAACGGGACATGGCGGATGCTGACCCGTGAAATATGCGAGGGTTCAAGGTGTTTTGAACTGGTCCGCGGGGATAATATATATGCTGACGACAGAATTAATGATGGATAATAATACACGGTACGCGCTCGTGGGCTAGTGGCAAGCTGTCACCCGTAGGGCCTAGATATAGAATAGCCGTTAATGCTGTGATTCAGACCTTTTTTCACATCCCCATTATACGCGAGCTTTAAACAGATAGTTATTAGAGGACTCGGTGGCTCTGAGATGGCTCACTAAGTCTCCTCATGGAAACCCATTGCTTCATCTTTTGAACAAGAGAGTCGCTCAAACCAGTCCTTGCTCAAAGCACGTGTTCCCAAGGTCTCTCTTCCATCCTCAGCATCATCTCCCTGTTACTTTTAGGTAGAGCAGAGGCACGCGGCAGTCACTAGGGGCACAGGGCGGAATTCCGTGATACTCTTGACAATTGACAATTGACCATGCTTTATCTTGCTCTGCTTCTATGCCACTGTGAGATTTTCTTCGCCGCTCTCCTGCTTCATCGGGGGGCATACTTGGTTCTACCTGAGTGTTGCCAATCAGGAATAATATTGCGGATGTTGCTCTGGTGATGGTATAACAATATGGAATGACTTTGGTGTACTTAGAGAATGACAATAGAATCAGGGGTTTGAGAAAGGGGAAAGGAGTACCGCCAAAATGCAATTTCAGTGCGACAAATGCCAAGATCTTATCCTTACACTTGCTTGCGCAACCCTCTATGAGCAGGGTTAAAACAAAATAAACAGCGGGGAACGTCATCAGGTAGATGAAACCAATGGCAAGCTTCGTTCTCTTTGAGGGGTCTGACAACTGAATACTGACCGAAGAACAATCTACTATGCAGATATCTAAGATGCCTTATTGCTTGATCACCGCATAGCGGAAAGATCTTTGCTGCCTGGCGGACAAAACGGCGGAATTTGGTAATAGGGCAACTGAATTGACCGCTAACTCCGCCGGCCGGCGGACTCAATCAACAGGGGCCAGGCACCAGTTCCACCCAAATTCCCATGCAACCTTACTCTAACTACCCTAACTCCTCGCTTAGAGTAGGAAGGTTGGTGTAACCCTGCTCCATGCCTGAAGATATTTTTGATGTCTAGAACACGGAAACGGAGATCTGGTGGTACCGAGCCCGAGCCTTGCGACCGAGTCCATGGACGGGCACTAGTTTAGTAGATGCATACCATACCACACTAATGGGATTAGTGGCGATGAAGAGATTGCTGAAGTTTTGTCAAATCTAAAAAGTTCCGTATGAATCGAACCTAGTGTAGTGTACACTGGCACAGGGGACGCCACAGTATCATCGTATGACCAAGGCCTGACATGACCACCCAGTACTTAGCGTACACTAAGAACGGCCTTGCGTTTTTTGAGTCATACCTATCTACAGTACCTATTCCTTGTGTTTCTCGGTCCCTACGATGCTGGCGAGGCTGGCTAGGTAAGTACTTATTTATCCTTTTGTTAGTCCTCTTTTGCAACGGATGAACCCATCAACTAGAAAAACTAGAAAAACTTTCCTGGGAAGAGCTTTCTTCTCAATGAATCATGCAATCACCAGGAGGTAGACGTTTAACCTGAGATAGTTAGTGTACACGTGTTAAAAGATCGTAGTAACGTTAGGGGACTGCCTAGATGGGTCTTACGGTTCCAGATGCAACCCCAGCTACATGTACGTTTTCTGAGTAAGTACACCACTTCGTAAATACGGTAGGCCTTTTCCCATGACATGCCACGTACATTGTATACATAGTACCAGGTAAGATGCAGAGCTGTCGCTATGCCCGGTGTCAGAATCTTACCATCGCGTATTGATCGTAAAGGATTGTCCATTCAGCTGCCAGGAAAATGTTCAACTTCAGGTTTGGCAGATTCGAAATGGCGTACATCACGGGGCGAGAGAATGAATCATTCGCGCCAAAGTTAACGTATCCATCTTAGCCAGGCTAAGAACGCAAGGATGATGTTGCGACGTGTGAGTTTCGCATCTCAGGCAAGCAGTGCAAGTAAGCGTCCAAGTGTGTCTGTGTACCAAGTAAGTGTAGTGTCGACTTGTACATTTGGAAGGATCCCGCATCATGATGTTTCATATCCGCTATGAATGCTAGCACCGAGATCTTTGCTGCACAGCTCGGCATGGAGCTAGGAAATGCGCCCGTGAGAACAGAGCGGAACATGATAGAATGGAGAGGGCACTGACAGAAGACAGGACGGGGACTAGTTATGAATCATGATAATAGGTAGGCCTTGGGATGATCCAACTCAGCTCCTAGCTAGTACCTAGAAGATGGCCCACAGTAGCCTCTCATTGGCTCAGCTTCAAAATGATGCATAGTGACGACGTTTGTTCATGACATTATTCAGCGGGTCTGGCGAAAACGAACTCGCGATAGAGCAAAGTCTGTCAAAGGGGGAAGAAAAAAAACGTGGCGGAGTTGGGATGACAGATGAGATCGAGGTACCTACATTACAGCGGTCGTCCAGGCCACTGGGCAGGTACCGCTAGCAGCGCTACAGCCTTAAGTACTGTAGTGTAAGTACAAGCACTGACCCAGGGAGGCGGAGTCCCGCCCTGCACACCAATCCAGCAATACCCACCCGACGGACTGTACGTTGACCCCGAGAGTCCTGGCAGACCTGGCTCGGGCAATTGACGAGATGGCATAACCAATGCGGTGTTGGACATTGCAGGGGACCCGAGTTCGTGGATCTAGGCAAGGGCTACCGAGATGATCTTATTTAATGATGCCTGGCCCCCCCGGGGCAATTGCGTTCCAGCTGCCTATCAATCAGATATCAACACCATCATCGCCATCACCATCCACAACTCCCTTCGATTCGACATAGCACAACCGACCAGCCCGCAAGAGGATAGCAGGACACCCTATTGGATATCAGGAGACAACTTCGCATTCCCCAAATGCTGACAACACCCGAGGGACAGCAGCCGCCTTCCGTGGCGGCGCAATTAGCCCCATCTCAAGAGCCAAATCTGGCCCCGAGCACTACCAGCGTAGTCAGTTACGAGAAGCCGGTATCAAGTTCCGGCAACTCGAGAAGCTCAATCGTCAAAGATGAATCATCTGCCGCAGACGACGTTGAATTGGCCGATGCTCTAGCAAAGGTCCAGACAGCCCGCACAACGAACGGCAGTGCCTTACACCCCACCGAGACCCGAGAAGATGGCACAGAATACCCCTCGGGCACCAAGCTCATTCTAATCTCGGTGGCATTGTGTCTTAGTGTTTTCCTTACTGCACTTGAGTGAGTACCGATATCATTACCGTCATGGAGATGCATGGAAGCTAATGGCGACACCCAAGTAACTCTATTATCGCTACTGCCATCCCGGCGATCGCCAAGCAGTTCAACAGTCTCGATGATGTCGGTTGGTATGGAAGTGGTGAGTCTCTACTAAGCGATCCCCAACTACCAATCACGGCAGTTGAACTAACGACAGACAGCCTATCTTCTCACAACTGCCGCTCTCCAGCTATTGTTCGGAAAGTTCTACACCTTCCTCAGCATCAAGTGGGTTTACATGACCGCCATCTTCATCTTCGAAGTTGGTAGCTTGATCTGTGGCGTTGCTCAAAACTCAGTGACCCTCATTATTGGCCGAGCCGTTGCCGGCTTGGGGTCCGCCGGCCTGTTCTCCGGGGCCCTTTTGATTCTCGCCCACAGTGTCCCGCTTGCCACGCGACCTCTATACACGTGCGTCATCTAACCTCCGAACTTTCGCATGTTTACTGACAGATTTTCAGTGGTCTCATTGGTGGTGTTTATGGTATCGCCTCCGTCGCCGGACCTTTGCTCGGCGGTGTCTTCACCGACAAAGTGACCTGGCGTTGGTGTTTCTACATCAATCTTCCCATCGGAGCAGTAACTCTGATCGTGATTGGCTTCTTCTTCCCCGATCCTGTTCAGAGGAAGCCGCCACAGGAGACTTGGCAACAGCGTTTGATGCGCTTCGATCCCTTCGGCACCCTGATTTTCATCCCCGCTATCGTCACTCTTCTGCTCGCTCTCCAGTGGGGTGGCGTAACGTACCCCTGGAACAGCGGACGAGTCATTGCACTTTTCGTCGTGTTCGGCGTGCTCCTCCTCGCCTTTTTATTCATCCAATACCGTCAGCAGGAGAATGCCACAGTCCCTCCTCGGATCTTTAAGCAACGCACCGTCATGGCGGGCAGCTTCTTCGCCTTCACTGTCGGTTCCGCCTTCTTCCTCTTTGTCTACTACATTCCTATCTGGTTTCAAGCTGTGCAGGGTGTCTCGGCCGTTAACTCTGGCATCCGCAACCTGCCTCTGCTTCTCGCCGTAGTGGTTACCTCGATCATCTCCGGTGGCTTGATCACGACCTTCGGCTATTACACCCCCTTCATGATTTTTGGTACAATCATTGGGTCCATCGGCGCTGGTTTACTAACTACCTGGACACCCCATGTCAGCACTGGTGTTTGGATAGGATACCAGATCCTCTTTGGCATTGGTATCGGCGCTGGCCTCCAGCAACCCCTCGTTGCCGTTCAGACCGTTTTAAGTATTGAGGATGTGCCCATCGGCACCTCTGTCATCGCTTTCATGCAAACCCTTGGTGGTGCGCTTTTCGTTTCTGTTGGCAACAGCGTCTTTAACAACAAGTTAGTCGAGGAGCTCGGGAAGCACCTGCCGGACGTCGACCCTGTGACCATTATCAGCGTCGGTAGCACCAACCTACGCAAGGCACTCCCCGCCGAAATTGTCCCAGACGTCATTCTCTCCTACAATAACGCTCTTACCACCGCCTACATCGTCGCCACTGCCCTCATCGCCGTTTCAATCTTTGGAGCTGCTTTCGTGGAGTGGAAGAGTGTCAAAGGCAAGAAGATCGAGGCAGGCTTCGCATAGACAGAAGCTGCCCATGTTGCCTCACATACATTTCGTTCCTTGTATAAAACTGCGTAAGATATTGTAATCTAGGTCTTTTCTACGGATGGGAAGAAGGAAATACGTCTAGAATTAAGCATTCAGCGGGTTTAGATGGTTGTGTTTCCTATTTCAAGCATTGCGGGCGGCGTTGGTGGAATGGCGATCATGCTTCGCATCAGTTGCAGTGCCCGATATGACCAGGGCTTCATTAGATAGGTATAATCATAGAGAGGGGATATAGTATCCTCCTGATATTAATATGAAAAGTCACCACTTGTCAACAACCATCTGCCTACCTCGTTGTGTATAACTCCGTGAAAGTAGAATGGGTATGTGATGTGCAGGTAGTGATCTCGTAAGAATTGGATTTCATCTGTACAGTGTTTCATATCATAGGACTATTGCTAGTAGGGTAAAGCCTTGAAGCGGATAGTCCATGGCACAGCCTAAGCACCTTCAGTGGACTGTATATATCCGAGATATCCTTCATTAAATATCGATTCTATATCTATCAAGTAGCGCCGCAGGCCTAACCAGTCAAGTGGAAACATCTTGTCACGGGAAAAGGCGTCGTTAATCCCATGAAGATTCACGACCTTTATAATAGCATTACCCACTACTACGCAACATGTCTTCCTTTATCAGCATATATATCGCATTACTACTAGGTAGCTGAATACCCAGAGCATCGGTTTTTTCTCATACCCTTACTCCTAACTCATATGTTGCTATCAACCTATATATTCAAGTATTTTGAGCTTAATGATGAAGTCAACTCTTTTTGATAAATACTTTACCCCCTTTCCCTCTTCTTTCGTTCCTTTAATTTCCTTTCGCTTCGACGACTCGTATTTCGACCAATAGCAAAAATACCGCATCTAACTCAACGTGCAAAAACAGGTTTGGAGTGGATTAGTTACGTTGAGTTTAGCTATCCGTACTTCAGCTGATGGAACGCGTATCGCACTCTTTTCTGAAGAGATGAGTAACCCTTTACTAAGGAATGAATACGTTTTATCCGTCGCTTTTCGTGTGCCTGCCGCCTTTCGGGACATGCTGCCTGAGATCGTTGAATGATGGTGAGAGAGGATGCTTCAGATGGCCTGGATGGAGCGGGCTGTCCAAGGCGTACATAGTATTTGAGAGAACCCGCTAAACTTCGCGCTGACGTCCTGCGCTTACCCAGTGAAGCAGACCAAATCTGTGCCAGGCTGTCTCACTATATCTTCACTGCGACGGGAGGACACCACCCATCGAGAAGGCGTGGCACGCTTCGATTCTAAGGGGGACAGCGATCACAGCGACGAAGTTGAGTCGTCTCGCGTCTAGCCGAGGGCGGGCCACAGGAGGGCTGCGGTTCGCCGTCGCCACCATCGTTCCGTTGAGGATGCCAACCACAATCCTAACAAAACGGAAATTTTGCGATCAGACGAAGACAATGACATTCACCAGCCTCTTCGCAAAAGCCGTAAAACGAACTCTCGACGCGATGTAAGTCTCCGCTGGCGAGTTGTGGATGTCGAGGAAGAGGTTCTCAGTTCATACCGGGACAACGACAGCGAGTAGGATACCCGGCCACCACGACGCAAGCGCCGTAAATTATCTGATCGCACAACCGCTACTGGATGGCAGACAAGTTTAAGCCTTAGAAGTGTGAAATCGCAACAAGTCCACATTCCCGATATGTCGCCTTCACTCCTGATGAACAACAAGACTCTGCTCAAGCTCTCCTACTGCCTCTCTAAGCTAGCATAGCCTTAAGAACCTTGACCTGCTCCAGGACGCGTGCCCGACTAGTACCACCCTTGACTGATCTCAACTCGACGCTTCTCTCATAGTCAAACGTGTGTGAAACATCCTCCCCAAACCGGCTATCAATAGCCTGGAGTTGCTCCAGTGAGAGCTCGTTCATCGGGATACCTAGCTCCTCGCTCTTAGCGACACATCGCCCAGAGATATGGTGCGTCTCACGAAAGGGTACACCCTTTCGTACGAGATAATCAGCAAGATCAGTAGCCAGCATGAATGGATCGAGGGCAGCCCTCATCCGCTCTGGCTTAACAGTAAGGGTATTGAGGATACCGTTTGCGATCTGAAGGCTATCAGAGATGGTCTTCACATGATCCAACATAGGTTCCCAACTTTCCTGCAAGTCCTTTTGGTATGTGCTAGGTAGGCCCTTCTGAGTCATCATGAGGCCAGCCATATGGCCAAATGCTCGACCAGCTTTTCCTCGCAAGATTTCTAGGCCATCTGGGTTCTTCTTGTGCGGCATTAAAGAACTTCCAGTACAATAAGCATCAGCAAGAGCAATAAAGCCGAACTCTGTAGAGGAATAGAGAATAAGATCCTCGGCCCATCGAGAAATATGTTGCATGAGCATGCTACCCCATTGTAGAAACTCAGTGACAAAATCTCTGTCACCAACAGCATTCATGGAGTTCCAGAGAAGGCCTGTAAAGCCTAACTCCTCAGCCATCATATCGCGATCGATATTGAAGCCATTGCCAGCGAGGGCACCACAACCAAGTGGGCTCCTATTTACCCGCTTTGAAGTCTCGCGCAGCCGCTCAAGATCGCTCGCAAAGTAAAAGCCATATGATAACAAATGCTGCGACCACAGAACCGGCATGGCACGCTGGAGATGGGTATATCCAGGCATGATAATGCCGCTATTAAGGTCAGGAGGGTCACTAGATTTGGAGGATAATCAGACTTACCACTCGGCTTCAGCGCGGCCGGCAATAACCTCAATGAAGGCAATTAGGTGGCTCTCAATCTGCTGGATCTGGTTGCGAAGCCACAGACGCATATCACAGACAACCTGCTCATTGCGACTGCGACCCGTGTGTAGTTTGCCGGCGATGTCCTTGCCAATAATCTCACTGAGCCGGCGCTCATTGGCAGTATGAATATCTTCATCATTAGGCATGATGACGAAGGTATCTGCCTCCCACTCCTTCTGAACCTCCCGAAGACCTCTCTCGATTTCAGTGAACTCGTTGTTGGATATGATGCCAGATTTAGCGTTTGCGCGCGCAAACGCAATACTGCCGAGGATATCTTCCTTATACAGGAGCTTGTCGTACCCAATACTCGCATTGTATTTGTGCATGAGGGAATCGAGGCCGCCTGTCATTCTGAGGTCAGCACATTGCACTTGAACTTCCATAAAGAACCAACCTGTGAAGCGTCCACCCCATAGCATGTTTTCTGCAGGTGTCTTTCCAGACGCCATGATGTGCTGACTGCGTTCTTATCTGCCAGGGTTGAGTTCAATGCTTTCAGAAGAATTGAAGATATTTTTCTTGATAAACCTAAGAGAAGTGGAGCTACGTGTGGGCAGGTCACGTGGGGGCCGTGACCGGACAAGTCAACATGGTAGTCACGTGATACCTGCGTCACCGATCTCACCACTCTGTCACCACCAAGTTTGCTAAGGTGCTTCCCAGGAAAACTTCATTTCTTTATCCAGCACGGTCAAGGATAGTTCTTATCCCTTCCTTGCTCTAGAATGGAAACAATTGCACCTCGGAACACTATTCTTGGTACGCACGAGAAGAATGTCGGCAAGCGCACATAACCTCGACCTTTCTACCATCTCCGGGTACCAACTAACTGCCTAGGGAAAGGCTCTTTCCAAGCTGTGACATCTTGGCAAGTTATACGCGAAATACATCGAAGTGCGCAACACGTACCCAGATGTCAATAGCCCGCCCTCTTTCCCTGCTTTATCGCTGTATCTACGAAGCGACATTCGATGCAGCAGTCCGTCCCCTGGAAGAAAGGATTTACGCACGACCATACCAACCAGCTGCTCAATCCAATCTGAAGTCTAGGCTACTTCAAGCGCGTAGAGTTGTCGCCGGTACCCCACGCGGACATTGCGCGTGAGGCTTCGGACGCTGGGAAGCATGCATTGTCAATGATCCTCCCTCTGCTGATGACCCTATGCTTGGTTCATGTGCCAACTGTTTCTACGGTGGTCAAGGCAAGCGATGTTCTTTGAGACAATCGTTACCTCAAGCTATACTCAAGAACGACAAAGCTGCGACACTAGATGACGTCTTGAGTCGCACCTTTCCTGACCTAGAATCAGCCAAGTAGGCCCTCGATGGTTATCTCCAACCCAACGCGTATCTTGTCGGAACGCTACAGGCGACTTCATCAACAGACAATATTCTTGCGTGCGATACTGATGGCTGAAGTCTCCACTTCGGCAGCACGGTCAAACCCATCTCTGTCCTTGGAGAATTACGATTAAGCGTAAAGATGACCCCGGGTTATTACTAGCCCCAGAGGAGAGTACAATCATCCTCCAATCGACCACTATAACCCCAGGGAGAAATGGAGATGCCCTGCTAGTCAGTGCAAGAGAGTAATGCCGATGAGTGAAAGGGAGACACATATTTGTGGACTGCCACTTACGAATTGTTGGGGGTGCGGATTGCAACTTCTCAAGAGCAAACAAGCAGCACATGCAAAGATCTACAAATGGTATTGATGCCGCAAATGCAGGGGAAATAGCATTCTTCGAACAGAGAAGGAGAAACATTCCCAAGAATGTACCGGCCAACAATCATTTTCTTGCCACAGGTGCCCTAAAACATTCGCTAACCTCCAAGAACATTACAAAGTCTGCGAATACTGGAAATGCTTCCGCTGTTGCAAAGATAAGATATTGGCTTCGGAAAACTCGAACACGCTAAAGCATGTTCCAAAGCGCTGCCGGCTATGTGTCGTAAGTGCGCGAAGTATGGAATACATCAATCTATTCGACGACATGAAGCAGCATAGTTTCCTCTCTTGAGAGACTGTGTCTCTGCCATGACGGCGTGGATGAAGTATCCTACCAACACTGCCCTCGCCGACTTCGAATTTATCACCTTTCCTGGCAGCCTAAGATTCCCTTGTCAGGTCGCCATCGTTGACGGTTACCCCGAGTGGATCATTGTTCCCACAACAATCAATCACAACATCACAAAAGGTGCCTTCTCGACCGAATTATGAGCATAAGGGCCCGCACAGGACCTTCACGTTGTATTGCAGCTGCCACAGTTCACACCTACTATCCTGGTAGGCAAGAGGAGATCACTCAGGGTAAGAGCTACCAAGAGATCGCGGACCTCATTGATCAATACGTCAAGGTTAGTAAGATATCCAAGCCCCTCTTCCTGCGATGATATTAATTTTTTTTTTATCCAGAAACACGGTTCTTTGAAAACGTCCGTGGCTTGGGGCTCACAAGATTGTGATCTTGACTGCAACTACACTTCCATTAAACCTCGATAATCTCTATGGTACTGTCTTCCCCGAGGATAGAAAGCTGACCTTGGAAGCCCACGACACTGGGGTTGACGTCTTGATGGCGTATCGACTCGCCATTGCATACCTCCGACGGGCTTTAGATATGCATCTGCCTGGCAAGAGTGATTCTTGGTTATCGCCGACAATGAAGAGTGGTAAAAGCGGATGGAAGATCTGTGATGAGGAGGCCAACGACTTTCTCACACGCCTACAGGAAGCCGGCGTTGGTAATGACCAGACGTACGAAGTCTTGAACGATGGAGAAGAAGAGGAAGAAGAGATTGCCCTGAACTTTCACGAAATTTTCAGCGGTGTCGAAGATGAGGAACTCCGAGACAGCAATGAGGATGGCGGAGATCTTGACAACTACTTCCACAACCTTGGGAGCGACGTCGATGATAAAGAGGAAGCTAGAGACTACGATGATGACGACGAGACTGGGGACTGCGATGAAGTCACGAGCGATGGCGACGACGATGATTATGTTGACGGATAGTTTCATTGAGTCTCAAAAGTGTAAAACGACTATTTGTACTGTGGGCTATCCTGCTGACTAGTGGTGTCTGGAGGTACGGGAGCACAGAACAAACGTAGGGACATTAATTCCACATTATAAGTACTACGTATAACACGGTGTTATATTGCAAACTGCAACAACAATCAAATAAAAAAAGAAGTGATAATTAATTGAATTGACTTAGGACAAACACCTAAAAGCAAAGGGGCGTGGCCAACATAACTACTTTTTCTTCTTGCCCCCCTTGCCTCTACTGTTAGTGTCCAGAATCTCGGACGCGCTGGCTATGCCACACGCTAAAATGCATGCTCTCAACGTACTACCTATGTGCGATGAACTTCGAGAAATACATATACCCCGATACACGACCTTTAGGTGGAATTTCCATCAGATATGGAAGTTCCAAAACAGAACTTTATATCGCATTTGGCTTGGCGCATTGGCTTGTGCACATATTTTCTCTCGTCAGATAATTACGCTGTAGGTGGTTAGCTCCGCGGATCATGTTTAGCCGATCCGAGAGACTCCTAGCTTCTATCTCATGTGTCAGCTGGATATGTAGCTTTACAAACCAGTTGCAGACACTTTAATGAGATCTCTCTTGAAGAATGCAATGAAACATTTCTTTCATACGACCTCGCCCTAAATATTAAAGAGGCTAGTGGTAGAAGCTCAAAATCCATCCTCACTACTATGAGTTCCCCGCTTTCGTTTGGTGATGCCCTCGCCCTTGTTCAGGTGGCTCTAGAGCTCTATAATCAAATCAGGGATGGCCCAGAACTCTTGAGAAATCTTGGCGAAGAGATGAAGAGTCTAGAGTTGTTCATACTCAGTGTCAAAGAACTGGTAAATGAAGAAACTAATAGCGCTTTGGCAAGACTGCGACCGATGTTGACAGAGCAGGCAAGGGCAGATATCAAGAATCTGGAAAAGAGTGCCCGGCCAATCAAAGACTTATTTTGGAAATATACAAATGATCAAGGCCCATTCGGTGTTACATTCCGGTTCAAGACTGCAACAGACATCTATTTCGCCCTGGGATACAACAAAGAGACACTCAACGAGATGCGCGACACAGTTGACCGCTCAAAGCAGAAGCTGATGCAAACTTTGCAGCTAATGGGCATCTTTGGTACTAATGCCCTTCTTTCCAATATTCGGAACAACAATCCTCCACCTCAAGCCGGGCCAAAACTGCGGGTAGACCAACAAGACGGTGCTAATCACAACGCTGTTGGTGTTATCTACGTGGACCCCTACAATCTCGGACGCAGCAGAGTTTCAGAAGCTTACACTAAGCTGGCAAAAGAATGGACGGTGGGAACCGGAGGGAAATGGCCTGTCGCTTTTGCGCATTCAGCTGGTTTTTTTGTCCGGGATCGCAGCGACTGCATCGATATCCTAGAACGCTTAACTCTGCAATCAACACAAGACTTCAGTCGAGGGAATAAACTGCCAGCGGAAGTAGCAATGGCTGCACTTTTCGAAAACAAATTCTTCAACTATCCGTATAAAGCGAAGGTCAAGGATGCAATGATGGCACAGAGGTCTAGAGGTATCACAAAGAATATCTTCAAGGTCGACTACATCCTCGTTTTCACAAGGCGGGAGTACAACAATCTTCTTCAGCTACGAAAAGCACTATTGGGGTTGTATGGAACTGGGATGGTACCAGAGGGTAAAGGCCGGATTGTTCATCTTGGGCAGTACCTAGCGCAGGGCAAGACGGTTGAGATCGTTGACGCGATGAAGGACAACAATGGCAATCCAAGTCGTGAGAACTGGAATAAAACGGTGGGCGAGATCAAGACGGCTATTAAAGGGTTTCTGAAAGAAGAATTGAATTGGAAACAACCGGAGCGGTTTGCGAAACAATCATGAAGCAAATTAACTACACTTTCAGATAAATACATCAAGAAAAGGACAAGTCTGGATGTGCAGTAGGGCCCACTCTAAACGTGCAGTACACAACTGTTAGCAGGGTATTCCAGCTGACTACAACATCTGCACACTGTATACATTGAAAAACGCACCAAAATCAAGGGTTATAAGGTGTAAGGTTATCGTAAGTTGTTAGCCAACGCCTTTTTCAATCATATATTTCAAAAGTATAACGTTAATACGTAAAAGTAATAAAATTGGATTCAAAGAGTTATTAAAGGTTAGAAGTTAAATAATGGTTGAAGCCTTGAAGTTGTAGATAGTGCGGAGAAAACGGTGCTAATGAGGCGTTACAGCCCGCTATAGTCTTTGACAGCTGAGTGCAGTTGTGTACTGCACGTTTAGAGTGGGCCCTACTGCACATCCAGACCTGTCCCAAGAAAAGGGCTCATACTATTCCGACATAAAATTGACTGAGGTTACTGTCAGTGATGGGATTTCTCTTAATTAAGGTTACTGGCCCCTTACTCGCATAACTTCTCTCTAGCTTCTACCTATTTGTACGCGGGTCCCAAACTCGCTGTCTCCGTTCAGACCCCTTGACTCTCACTCGTATGAGTTAGATTCACGATCAATATTCCATTAAACAGCTAGGCTGGAAATACAGAACTGGGCAAAGCCTGTTAGAACCCTGCAGGAACCGGCATACATATCCAGAAAAAAACAAAACCACGTTTAGGTTCAACCAGGAGAAACCAGGGCTCTTATTACACCCGCAAAGGCCACCGATAGCTGAGGAAAACGTGACTCGCCACTACATCTAGCAAGCCTTGGAGGAGCCCTAAACGTGGATGATTTGTATTCTTGAACCTTCACCTGTTCAGCTAAACAGATAAATATCCCTGAGTGGGCAACCTACTCTAGGTTGGGCACTGTTGTAGCGAACCTTAACCTACTCGTGAATCTCTATAGGGTTAAGTAAAAAGTGGATTCAATAATAAAATTATGAATCGGCTGTGGAAATTTCTAAAATCAGCTCTCGGGAATCCACTTTCATCATATAGATAACATCATTTGGGACCAAATAAAGCTATACTCCAACTACACGGTGTTTTCATTAGGTCGACCATCAGCCTGCCAGACGTCGCCACACCGCCAATATACTTCTTCGATTTCTTTCGAGAGTTTACGCTCCGACTTTACTTTCGATATAGTTCCTTTGGGCGTCCTAACAAGTCCACCAGCTGGCACAACCAAGATGTGTGTACTAGCAATCCGTGCATGAGACTGCGCCTTGGCATTCAGGGGCTCAATAACCGATTTCCAAATCATATGAGCTGCCTCTTGGGGTGTCCCATGAACAAGCTCGAGCACTACTAGAGGTTGCAAGCGCTTGTTTCCTACCATTATTGCGCCCTTCACCTGATCGTGTGCTAATAGTGCTTCCTCGACTGCTGCTGTACGGACATTGAGACCCGTACCAAGGGTAATAAGGTCGTCTTTTCGACCAGCGAATCGCCAGACGTATCCGGATTTGTTCCGGTCTGGATGTGGTGTCCAGAGATCGCCAACGTGGAAGTCTTGATACGGTGGTTCTGAGCCTGTTATGGCTCTTTCGCGAGCAAAATGTGTCGAGTATTTGCCAGTCTTCGGTGACCAAACGTGAACCATCTCGTACAGCTTCTCTGGGCCTACGTCGTCTGCGCTGTCACCCATCTGAATTTCTCGAAACTCGATGCCGCTATGCTCCATGTCGAAATATACATACTCAGAGTCTTCGGGGTCAGCTTCAAGCTGAGGCGGAAATCCTAACTCACTAGAACCCCAACAATTTTGGATTCGCGTATATTTTGCCCATGTTTCTCTAGCTAATGGAGAGAGCTCGCCTATTCGATACAAAGCACAGTTAGATTTGTCACATTGGAACAATCCGTTAGAGTGATCGACTTACCACCCCCAAAGTATGCCCTTTCGAAAATTTTGATATAGTCCTCTGGATTAGGTTTTTGGGCAACCGCTTCCAACGTATACGGCATCATAATTGCCTGTTTAACCCTCGAGTACGTGAACACCTCAAATATTGGGTCCGTTACAGACATGCCGCGGCTTCGATATGGTAAAACAAGAACACCACCGCCAAATACGGTGAAGCACATCCCAATTACTGAGGATATGACATGGAATGGGGATGTTGGCATGAGAAAGCGAGTGCCGAGGCCTGGATTCATTAGACCTCTAACGTGCGAGCGCCCTTCGACGTCTGGCAGCGAATTCTGCGAGAGTGCGTTCCTGATAATTTCGTGGTTAAAGATGAGCAGTTTGGGGGTTCCAGTCGTACCGCTAGTGTGGAGTGTAAGATAGGGGCCCTGGGCGACTTCCTCATAGGTCTTTGTATAAGGATACCACTTTGCGCGATCCTTAATGTTTATGAGCTCGTCTAGTGTTGGAATTTGTATATGCGTCATTGACCGAGCGGTAAGTATATCATCAACTTGCATGTCCTCACTATAGAACAGTGATCCACAATTCAGCCGCTCCATGAGTGACAGATGTAACTGTAGACTGTTGAGATGAGAAGAAAACAAGACTTGATGGCCAGTCTTGCAAGCAGCCATTTGCATCATGTGATATCTAAGATCAGTGATGCCAAGATAAGCCATACTTTCAAAGGACGTGGATTGTCCTATGGCAGAGTCAATAATCCAGGCAAGCTTGTTGATTGCGTTAGCCAATACCTCATAGCTAATGTCTTCATACCCTCGAGATAGATCATTGTCGGTCATAGGGATTGACGCCCAGGGACGTTGAGGGTCATTGCGTGCAATCTCATCGATCTCAACCGGTAAAAGACGACCCGCGTCACCCGAAGAGGAAATATGAGCCATTGGAATGTAGTATCCCAACTTGACAAGTAGATGATAGAAGGTACTACAATGAGAGGACAGTTGTAATACTGAAACGGTGGGCAATCAAGAGGCGGCTAGGGCTTTAGTATTAAACTCTCATCTGGGCACTATTTATATATAAAACTAGCACTCATTGCTGTGCATAACCATTGTTAGTGACATGTCATCATGCCCCTTGTAGACACTAACCGTTTGTTGTCTGATTTATGTAAGACTCCGCTACACATAAGCGGCAGAAAAACGAATAAGTAATCATCCCGTTTTCTTTCCTTCGTCTGAATGCGAACATGGTACTATAAGAGCTAGTTCTGCCGGCTAGATTTGGATTTGTTATACGAATTCTGCAAAATAGTCTGGTTCTGGGGAAACAGGGATCAACACCAATATTCCCTCTACATAGTGTAGTTCTGGATCCTACCGTTGGGGACTTTCCTAGTAGGGCTTCAACCATGTATAAAATCGCGTGCCATTGCTCAATTGGTGAAGCTAAGGCTTGGGACCATATGCTGCCTGAGAGGACAGAGGTGAATTGAGGTTCCTACGCCTTACCTAAGCGAGCATACATAGTAGGTATGTTCATATGGTCAGTTAATGTGGCTCGACCATGGGAGAACCCTCAGCAGTAATGACACAATCATGTCGTATGTTGAGTGCCTGATTGGTGCTATTAGCGACACTTACCATCGGCAGAAATACACATTAACGCCGTGTTTGAGTTTTCGGGCCTCAATCCACCTCAAGGCCGGTCTACGAGGTGCTGTGCTCCGCATATTTTGCGACAATGGAGTGCCTGCAAGGCTCGGCGTCGGTACGTCGCGCTTCGGATGGAGTTAACGCTCGGCATTTGGTTCTAGCAGGAAACTTGCTGCGAGTTCGACAGGAGGATTGAAGTCATACCCAATCATTCTCTCAGCGGAAATGATACTCTGCGATGTTGAGTGGTATTGATCTGAACGCCCTGACTGTTGGATGCGTCTGGGGTGATGGGAATGTAATGTATCCTTGGTGCTTAGGGGCCACTACATCTTGGAACCGTCGGCTTTACGGATGAAAGTGGATATAATTCCGAAGCCAATACGAGCATTCTATTGGTCAATATGTTTGCGACCTGGCGACTAATCGACATGGATTTTGTTTTGCTATTATGTAAGAGGTTTGTTTTCCTTGTCTTAAGATGTTGTAGGTATGCTTGCACTGGAGCCAAGATTAATTGACCCATCTCTTGTCAAAGTTTGGTCTTAAATTGAGCTCTTGACAAAAGTGGCCCACGGCCTTTCCAAGGGCCTACTAATCTCTAACAGTTATGCCCACGCCGTCACCTTGGTATCAACCGGTCTGATGCTGAGGGCCAGGCTGAGAACTGTTGCATAGGTCTATGCGGAATATCGATGATGTGAAACCAAGCTAATATCTCCTAAGCATGATACAATTCGATGCCCTGGACCAGTGTCGATGAAGTGGCCACCGCCTCAAAGAGATATCAACCCACGGACTCGCGGACACGCGAAGTCCGATAATGATTTGCGTGTACTTGATATTCCCGTATTGCCGGGCCTTCAAGCTATGCTTGCCTGGTGACTTAGAAATCGATTACTAATTCAAAGTTTGGCCTGCATACCGTTCTTCTGGGGAACTATCCCCAATTGTCGTCAGTCCGAACGCAATGCCTGCGCTAGCACCGCGATGAGGTAAAGCTACGTCGGTGTTATGCGGGTACAAGTTTGCGCCTCAAATTCGATGTTATTAAGATCACGTGAAATTATCAGTCTTAGGCCGACGAAAATGAGTTCCGGCGCCTTGTTGCCCGACCTGTCGAACTATATGACTAGTAGTATTCAACAATAGGCGGGTATTTGACGTTAATTTTAACTGCAGCAGGTATCCTAAGAGAGAAGGTACTTCATTATTTCGCTACAGTATATGTATACTATCTGCAAAGCAGGTTGTGACCCCCGTTCTAAAAATCAAAGGCTCAAGCTTCTAGCATTTGTCGTCCACAAGTCCAGTGAGGGAATTGAAAACGTCCATCCATTATCATGACCTATGCGAGTTAACGCGGTGAGATAGATCTCTACCCCTCATGCTCTTCCGCGCGTATCATCAGGGCTGTCTGCACAAGTCTTACAAACGGCAATCTGGTATTGATTATACTGTTCACCAAAATTTGCCATATGTGAAGTTTTAGAGGTATGTCGAAAGGTAGGGTCCCCCCCCCCATACAGCTGGCGCTCAGGCGTACCGAAGTTGAGACGTGCGTATAGAGGTTTCCTGGGCATCGGTAATTATTGGCCATACACATGCATATTGATACTATTTCGCACTGCTGTGGGCCTACTTGCCCTCTAGGGGGTACAAGGGACCAAGTCAAGGTGGTGTTGAGTATTCTAACTAGCTATGGTTCCATCTCACAGGAAATGGAGCAGCGTGCTGAATATATATGCGATCTTCGGACCCTAGTTTACCTGCTCTTTGGCTCTACCTACGTCTGACAGCCATCGATACAGTTTGCTCCTACAGTCTTCATAGTACGCCTTGAAGAAATTAGAGCAGTCTTCAAGAAACTGCAGCAAAGATTTCCGAAGGAAAGAATCAATACTTTCCTCCGATGAGCCCTGGAAAGTGTGTCGGCGTCGGCTGGGCAAATAAGGAACTCACAGAAGAAAAAGCGAGTAGCGAAGTCTCGCGTATCAGACCCTCTTGACTTATGAGTTGCCTGATCAAAGATAATAGAAGATGAGTCATTGAGAGAAGGCGAAATAGAATAAAGTTCGTCAATCGTCCGCGCTAACATCTCATTTGCGATCTATTCCACTACGATTACAGGACTATTCAGTCGAAGGGGATTACTACAATCGTCGGATCAAGAGGCGAGCGCAGACTTTGAGTCTCTGTATGCTAATCGTTTTGCGCTGTCAAGTGTGTGGCGATTTCAACGTACAGGGCTGCTAGTTGCTGCTCTAGATCGCGGAGTTTAGATTAGAGCCTCAAATGCTTTTGGATATGGGCCCTCCTCGTTCTAGTCCTGAATTTATGGCTTCTTGCAGGTCTTGGAATAGCCAAAACTTATCCTAGTCAAACTTGTGTTTGTGCCTGTCTCTTCTCAGATCTTGCGCTGCTTATCACTAAGTAAGAAGCCATCTAGTATGATGCCCTTTTTCGGCAACTCCCTGATAGCCCAGTATATCGTCCTTGAACTACCAGCTATGTAGATCGCATCAAATTGTACTTCCCTGTCAGCGCCTCGCTTGAGTCCTGGTGCATAGTGTTGCCTTTGGCGACTGAGGATGTCTCGACAGCGCACCAGTGTCCCTTTGGAATTCAGAGTAGCGGCCATAGACTCTCTCCAGGCGCAAACAATGTTCACCATGTGAGAGGGGAGTAGTGTTCAGATCTGCCTTTGACATGATGTCTCGCTAATAGTGTAAAGGTAACATGAACACCACTACATACAATACCGCAACCGAAACGGCTTCTATCCAGCCCGGATGTCGCTAAAAGGCGGTCTTTAAGACTTTAGCCAAGTACGGCGTGGCTGTGACCGGCGGACGAGATAGCGATGTGGGTGCTGGTCGCTTCATCCTTGGAGGTAATTGGTTCTAGTCGGCTTCGCACGGATGGGCTTGCGATAATGTGGCCAGCTTTGAGATTATTCTTGCTGAACGCCGAAGAGCATGCAGATCTTTGGACCACGCTCAAAGGCGGATCTGGTAATCTTGGTATAGTAACTCCGTTCGATATGAAGACTCTATTAGGGTATGCCAATCTCTAGAAGCACATATACGGCAGTACCCTTATATATAGCCCTGATTCGACTAAGGAGGCCATCATGGCCCTGGTCGACTTCGTCGATAGCCAGCCCGAAGATCTAGCAGGCCACGCTTATACCGCATGGGAGTACATTCCTGGCATTGGAAAGGTCAACTCGACATTCATTACCAATGTCTTAAATAACCACTCTTCCTGGGCTCTCGACCTGTTCATAGCTGTTCTGCGTATGACTACAAATACACTACGATCTATCACTATTGGAAATTTCACGGACGAGTTCCTATCACCGAGGGGGTACTGGTACGTACCGTCAAACACCCTAGATTCCTCGCATACCCGCTAACACGCTCAGAAATATCTGGCAGACGGCGACTTACAAGAATGACCTCCGTGTGATCCAATATGCTGTGAAGAAACTCAACGAGATTGTGTCGCGCATTGAGGCAGCAGTCTCATCCGAGAATCTGCTTATCGTGGCCGCCAGCTTCCAGGGACTGACGCAGTCTATGGTCAGCTATGCTGCTGCCAATGAAGGTAACGTTCTGGGACTGGAGCAAAGAATTGAGGACTATAATGGGGTTATCTTCAATACTGCAGTGGGTTTTCAGGTACTAAGAACGAGAAGGCTGCCCTACAGCCCATGCGTGAATGGTTAGACTCGGTCGATCAATTTGCGAGGGAGGAGGACCTTGACTAAGATTGGAGGTATTTGAACTATGCTAACGGCATTCAAGACTCGATGGCGTCGTACAGCCAAGAGTCTGTTGAGAAGGTCAGGGCTGTGGCTGCCAAATATGATCTAGAGGGTGTATTCCAAAACCTGCGGATATCTGTATTCAATATACCTACTTGACAGAATAAGGCAACGGACCCATTGTAAATTGGGGTAAAGGTACTATAATGCATACAAGAGATATACGTTAACGTAATCCTATGGAGTGGTGGTGAACTCTTGTCACTGAGATCTTGTGAATCTGTCCCAGTTGCGCGGCATTCTGCTGTTTTGGTCCGGAACTGGGGTCACATATAACATGACAACAACTTGCGGACTATGAACAGTGGAATTGGCGCAAGTATTGCGATGACACAGCGTATACTGTGCGTAAAGTTTCACACAAAGTTACGCAACAATTCAATGCATGAATGTAATATATTGGGTCATTCGAGTCGCTTCTTTCTGACCTTGGTGATTTATTTTCACTCTACTATGTGAAACAACTAGAGTAGCCTTTACAGATCTCTGCATGTAAAAACCGTCAGCATTCCTTGTATCAGGGGAAGACTGAATAGCTCTATCTTCAATACGTGAGACCTACTTTGGTGTAAGAGGGCAACAGCTTGACAACGAAATGGTAACGAAAAAGCTTAGGCTCAAGAAAGTCAGCTAAAATCTGAGAGACCAATGAACTTATCACTCCTTTGAGGACATCGATAGTAATAGTGTATATTTCTAGACATCACACAGACGCATGTCCCAAACTGGCGTGGAGAACATGTGATAGGATGTTTCATACAGAGGGGCCTCATAGCCCCAAATAGCTGGCCCACGAGATTTGAGTAATATCACTCTGCTTCACTACTTGCCAATATAAGTTGGATAGCTGCGAGAGCTGCTTTCATGGATTAACTCAGTTCTATTGAGAAGGCTTGTTGCTGCGATCCGAACTGTGAACGATTATGACGAGGAGGGCCCAGCTCAGTAAGAGTGTCAACAGCAGTGGGCGATGTCGCCAAGAATCTGGGATGACGTGATCAAGTTCCGTCCGTCAACTCGTTTGTTCCAGCTAGTGCACAAGATTAGAACACTTGGTTTGAAATGGCGACAGCATCAGTCCATACGGACCGATACCATATCACAATGCAGCTCAGATGCTAAGAATACCTAGCGAAGCTTACTAGATGCTGACAGACTAGCCCCAAAAAGGTCGCAAGTCCCATCTTGCGCCGCAGGGCCGCATCAGGCAATCAGGACTTCAGGGTATCTCTAGTGCTGTTTCGACTTGTTACTGGACAATGGTTTTGGCTTCTTCAACTAGCTTTCTCTATGACTGCCTGCCCAGAATCTAGACCTGCGAGTCGGCGGGGTTATAGACTCAGATTCAACTCACCGTTCGCGCTTCATGCAAGATACTCTGCAGTGTACTTGTAGTCGTCTTGTCAGCCTTCGTGGCAGTAGGTTAAGCAATCCAGAGTTCCTGGCGAGACATGGGTGCCTGTCCTAGCAATCTCGCACTAACCCTGAAATGTATGCCATTTGGCTCGACCCAGCCCTTTGTGCTCTGGTAATCCTCTCGGGTTTTGCTGTAGGACGGATTCTCTCACATACGAGTTGTAGTCATGGTGTAGGATTGTCAGTAATGTCCAAGTCTGTTTCGCGAAGGATGATGAGTGAAGCTGACTTGGTGGATAGATGTCCGAAAAGCAAATATATTGAGTAAGAGAAAAGGCTTGTAGCTCAGCGGAGCAACCAGCGGTATATCATATAACCACATAATAATACATATACAGCAAGCATCTTTCCAATAAATCCGCTCTTCGACAAGTTCCCAATATTTGACATGTGCATCCGTAGCCTAGTGTTTGTCTGGTCGTTAAGTGCTGCGCCGTCGTTACTCCGGGGGAACTCAATGCCCTCGGGAACAGGGACACCTAGGAATTTGCAGAGAGGTTCCCATCCATCACCAATCTTGTATTCCAACCTGTTCTCTGGAGGGACGATCTCTCGAATCTTCCTGAAATACTCGTCGTAGACTTCTCTGCCGCGCTCCTTGTTGATGCCTGCGGCAGACCTGACGTCGAAGAGTCCGAAGAGAGCTTTCCTCTGAGACTGTATCGGGCGAACTCCCAAGAACACCGTGCTGATGAAAGCGATGATGTTGGATTTGGGGAACTCAAACACCTTGTCTTTGATGTTTTTCCTAAAGCTTTCCCACCAACCGTCGAAACTTCGTTGAACGATGACGACTTTGGCGTTGGGGTAAGCTTTGATGAGTTCTGGTACGAAGGGGCACGCAATATCAGTAACGATATCGTATTGTGAACCCCAGAGATCGTCCCAGTCCTTCTTGTCGAAACGGCGCATTGGCCCAGTTGGGAAAGTTGCCTCAGCGGCTTTCTCTATCCCATTCCAATTTGTCTCCAGTGAGTTTCCTATCAGAGCGTGATTGACTTTGTAGCCGAGGATGGTATAAGCCTGGGCCATTGACTTCGTTGCCACTGAATGAGATGATAGGTCAGTAAACGCCCTGTAATCTAACTTCTAGCTTCGAAACTAGTTCCCCAAGGTTAAGGGATACGCTGTACATCTAATGTCAAGCGTACCCCGTTGGCTTGCCATGATGAGGAAACGGGGATTTACTAACTGCGATACAAGCTGGCATGTATGACCTGGAGGCCATCGCCCTTTTTGACTGTGGGTTTCTCCATATTGCGCTGCTTCAGTTGATGATGGCGTGACTGGCTAGAGATATGTTGAGATATGTTGTAATGGTCAGATGTAGGCAGCGCCGCCGTATGACAGAATCGCGGTAGTTGGAATAGCTGAGAAGATTAAAACTTGCTCTTGCCAGCTGTGGGGAATTGCTTGGCCACCTACACTGTAGTAAAGAGCGAAGAAATGGAGGGTTTTATTCTAGAGAGAGCTAAGGAATTGTTATTAATACAAATCGCATTCTCGGGTGCTGCACGCCACGTGCGGCTGGATATTACTATGCATCCATACGCGAACCCTGAAGTCCTATTTAGAATATTATTGCTGACCCTGTGCTTATTGACTAGGACAATACATCTCATAGCCTGCCGTTGTGATTACGACCAAGTCTTGTGTGATCATGACCGCCAAGACTGGTACTCGACACCACTGACAGTCCAGGCGTAGCCTGAGGATGATGACTGCATAATTTCACCATGGAAGTTAATCAATTCATAACCTCACATCCCTCATGTTATCCGAATAACTACCGGTATTCTTTTATCATTTTTAATAGATAATGTTTGATAACCCCCCTCGAGTATTGAACCTGTTTTAGCAGTCTTGCGCTAAATCCCATTGAAGGATTCGCCAATTAGCAATTGTTGCTATTTTTGGTAAAGAAACTCCTTCGCACCTAGCTTCCTATACGGAGGGAATAGTGTATCAGTTCATTTCACATGTAAGCCCTAACAGTAATTGTCAAGGAGGGGTATCTGCGTCCATGTCACGATTGACCTTTAAATAGCGAAGAAAGAGGGTTATCGATATTATTGATAGAGAAGTGACAGATGATAACTAGGAACACCTGCGCACCACATCCGCATTGCATAATCTACGCCAGTAAATTACAACATCCTGCACCTAGGTTCAGCATCCATCAACACAAAAACTGTAGTAAACCAAGGGTATGTCCTTACATAAGCGCTCCTCCAATGCTAAATTCTTATCCCTGAGCGACCCTGAGATGCCGGTGGACTAAAATCTCATCGCTTGGCGCACTTTTGTTGCCAGCGGTATTTGCCGGATCGCAGCCACTACGCTCCCGCGATTCTAGAATGTGAGTTATGCCCCAGAATGCGGACTGCCCGAATAGTGGCACCCTTGTCTTGATTTATCTCGGGTTTGCGGTGTAATAGAATTTCTCGTTTCTAAATCCGAAGATGGGATGGGCCATTATCGAATACATTTGCTTGTTTCTTAGCCTTGCTGCATCACTACCAGGACGGCTTGCGTTCAAAGCGGAGTCCTTATGACTTGCCGCGTCTGGCTCATCTCGAAATTGTATATATAGTCATTGGCTTCTCGGCTTCTTGACCTCTGTCACTTTCAATCCTAAATTTTAGAATCATGCACGACAGATAGTATGTTAGATCACCACTACACTGCGCTGTAACGCATCTCAGCAGCCGCAGTAGTATTAAGAGAGCTACAAACGCCATTAACGCCATTGATATTTGAGGTTATAAAGTCCACTACCTACACGCTCCATTTACAAAGGCATGCGACCGCATAATGCCAATTTATTCACCCAGTTTCACCCTGCCTGCAATATTGAGGGACCGTAGTAGGTTCTGCGCTGGGAGTGATCAAGTCAAATTAACATTATATTGGTCCATTTGAATTAGAAGTGTATCGAGTATATCGTCTTTTTCTGACTAGGAAAATAACTAGGAGCCGCAAAAGACAAGTGTAAGGTACTGACCCTCGAGGTTGAACCTAGCCATTATCGGAGCCGCGTGGTGAAGGCAGAGGGTGAGATATCATAGAGTCATCGCTGTCCAACTCAAGTCGCTTAAATCGTCATTGGTTGGACTGAGCGATAGGATGATTAAAGGCAAAGATTATCAGGAGGCTCAACCTAGATTCTTGGCATAAAAACAAGCACGTAGTGTACTCCGTACTACCTAGGTGACATTGCCGATTCATCATGGCGTTTATTATTTCCATTCCTGGCTCCCAACTTATACGCTGGCGACCCCAACTCCTATTGTAAGTAATGGATCCAATCAATATTGCGGAGGTGGTGGCCTTGACTAGCTTGAGCCTCGTAAGATCAGGAAATATATACTCGAAACGATTTGAGGTATGGGTAAGGGGAGCCAGTTTTTGTCCCGCTGTGTTGAAGTACAATGCATTACAGTGCTCACAAGCGTAAGGGCGCATGTCTGTCTTCCATATTAGTGCTGGGACAATATTATATTCTGCAAGGATCATGAGACTAGCCATATATCATCTCTTAGATACCGGAGCATACCAATTGTAGGGCATATGCTAGACTATATTAGCTAGATGCAAACCTGAGCTATTTCATGGCTTCTAATGTAGTTTCAATTGTTTTCACAGCCTGGAAGACCTTAACAGGCTGAGCTTTCACCGGCCCCTGTCTTGATTAGCCTACAACCAAACTAGCGAGGCTAAAAAGCCAGCTAGATCAGGACAATGACGGAGGGCTTGAATAACAGCAGGCCAAATGGGTCGCAAGTAGGTAGCACCTGGGTGGTAGATAGGTCGAATATTGGGACAAGGGCTCAATATTATTGATTCCTAGCCTCCCTAATACTAAAGGGGGTCTTTCGCCTTCAGATATATCTGACTACTGAACTATCTCTACCCCTTCGGGGCAACGTCTGCCCTAGTGCTTCTTTGCCCCTGACAGCAATTGAGGCCAATATGAATTGATAGAAGGGATGATCGAAGAGTGCTTGCGGACCTGCCACGAATGAACCTCCTTTCGTTATTGGAGATGTCCTGTCGTTTCCTTGCCAGGGACAATATGCTCATGCTGGTATGAAATTGCCGTGCATTCCCGGAAGGCTCAACCTGGAGACAGAGTTCATCGAGCTATAACATGTCATTTACCTCGTCCCGTCGGTCGCTAGACATGAAGATGCACGACTCTTCAAGTACAATACAACATCAACTCACGAACATCGATTGCGTTTGGTTCACTATCAGCACTCTATTCGCATCTCATTACAGTGATTACACTGCCGTATCACTACAGTATCAGAATCACAGACATCCGACGATCCTCACACCCAGCTTATCAAAATGAAGATATTCAAGTTCTGCTACGTCCTAGCTGTCATCCCCAGCGCCCTCGCAGATTTCTGGCTCGTTTACCAGCGCCGCTTCGTACAGATCGGCCGCATTGAGTTCTCTTTGTATGGCACAACATTCGTCACCGAGACACCGCAATGGACATGCGAGCACGACGCGTTCTCGCACAGCATCATCCCCGATCAAAGGAACGCGAGCGGTTATAAATACGGGGTGGAGTTCGAGCCCTGGAACTCACGTCCAGGTCCGCTGTGGCACGATCCCCTTGTTACTATGAAGATAAACACGTTCTCTAACATCTTGGGGCTTCAAAGTGAGTCCACTATAGTTTTAGTCCATAACTGAATTGTAGCGAGATGTGTGATCCGGGAGCTCTGACTGAGAACTTCTAGCTTTCGACAACGATCAAGGATTCACCATGGTCAACCATAACAATGAAGTCAGCGCTCAATGCTACTTGAATCGGACTTTTATCATCGATCTGGATTGTTGGTTTACTCATAACGATCCACGTATTGACCAGTTCCATGTCAATATCAATGGGTCCTCAATGTTCTTCTGCGAGTCAAACCAAGCGATGAACGCAGACACATACGGCAGCGTTGAACTGTTGCAAAGACGTGACAGTGATATGCTAGTTGCTGAAATCCCAGGCCTCCCACCTATTATTCCATGTTTAGGTTGTGAGGAATAAAGTACTAGTTTTAGGGGAAGTAGAAGAAAGGATTCTAGAAGAACGGCATCGACGAGTGGGTGCGTTTGTAGTACCATGATAGGAAGTGAACCCTTAGAGCTATGGACTTGGGTATAGATAAGTACAGTCTGTTAAAAGCTGCCTAGGTTGTAGCAATAGACATACCACAATTTTGAGCAGCATGAAGTTCCTCAAGACTGACTAACGAAAAAGTAGTCGAGACATCCGGGCGATTGTCTGACAAGGCATGTACCGCGAAACACCCATACATATCCAGAATCCAAGCGATAATTTATTTATACTTAAGAAGGCCCTGACTTCACCCCAGACATGCAGACATGGAATCTATCCCTCCCACACATAATCCTGATGCAAAGCATCGATCTGACTCCGCAAAGCCCATCCATAATCGCCCGCATTCGGCGTCCTCAAAAGCGTATGAATATGGAACTTGGCTGGCTCGCTATTTGTCAAAAATACGCCGGAATGATGGTCAAACTCGACGATAATAACGGGGCTCTGGATGCGGTAGTAAAACGGGTCGTTATCACCGTTGCCGCCAATCCAGCTGAAATACGTCTCGTCGAAGACGGCCTTGACGTCGTTCATGTGCAACTCGCGTGCTTTGGCGGGGAGATAGAGCAGATATTGCTCTATGATCTGCACTACGAGGCCCTGCTGCTCATCGCTCAGCGAAGACACCAGCACACCCTCATACGGCACAACGCGGTTATCGCGATACGCACCACACAGATGTCTCTGATCATCATGATTCCATCGCCCCTTCGGCATAGCAGGGTCTTTCATCAACTTATACGTACGCGCCTTATCCTGGACATCGTTCCCAAGACTCTGCATGAGCTGCAATCCCAATCTTTCTTCAACATCAAGGATGCGCGTGCCTTGATACGGGCCAGCGTCGACGATATTCGGTTCCGCACCCGTGAACCACGGCGATACTACAATTTGTGTCTTATACAGAAACACGCTAAGACATAGATGATGCCCGTAGAAGGAGAAGCCCCATGGTCGTGTGGTCGAGGGCTCGGCGCCGAATAGCACGAAGTTGTAGCTGTGCTCGTTCATCACGCGCGGCGCGTTCACGAGCTCGCCGAGGAAATGGTTGATGCGCATCGCGCCGAGGGCTTTCTCGTAACCTTCTGGAGAAAGCGTTTCTTTTAACACGTCGAGTACAGCGTCTCGCAGCGCTGGGGTGATCTCGTCTAGCCGGATCCCCTTGTCGCTGATCAAGAACTCTGGATTCGACCAGGTCCGCCACTCTGGTGAGTCGATGTGCAAGAGTGTCTGTGACATCTGCGAGGGGGTGAGCTGGTCCACGACCTTTTGCGCGGCGGCCACGATGCGCTCGACCGGCACACCTTCGTCACGGATCTTGTAGAGACCCGGTCGGACAATGCCTTTGATCGCATTTTAGCTCAGTCAACTCCCTCGTCCACTGGGGCGCATACCGTCATTTGTGATGCCCTTAAAGGGCTCTTGAAGTAGCTTCCGCCAGTGCGTGTAGAGCCCATACAGCCACGGCGGAGCTTGTTTTCCCTTCAACTCTTCTGCGTGGCCCCGGGCGTTGTTTTGCGCTATGGTGGTGAAGCGCGGGGTGCTAAGGTCCGGTAGATATTGGCGAAAATCGCCGTGCTGCGCTTCTTGCTTGCTTTCTGATGTCATTATGCACCTGCGTGATTAAAGTCAATCAAATCAATCCCTATCCTGACTCGAACTAGAAACCTCCAGGATAAATGCAGGCGGAACGCGCAGTCTGCAGGGACTGTTGAAGCTTAAGATTGGAAGCTTAATGGATTGCCAGACCTCTCCTGCATATGTAGTAGCTGCGGAGACCGGGTTGGAGGTTGCAGTGCAGACGAAGCTTAGTAGGCTCCGGCAGGTATTGTATGCGGCTCCGTGGGTTTGGCGTTTTACAGAAAGACAGATGGGGGCTCACCTTATGATGGTTGGGCCACCTCAGTTGAACATAGATTTATATAGACCACACTTGCCATTCGCTACTTACTTGAAGGTATGGCCTTCACGAATGACACCCCGCGATCCGATTTCTCACACCCGCCGTACTAACCTCTCACCTCTCTTACCTATGACCCTCAGTTACTAGGCCGGCAGTTTTCTAGGGATCGAACCATGATACAGGTGGACTGGATCTAGCGGCGGGGTCATCGGCTAACTGTACAGTAGATGGACTGTGACGGCCGAAAGTTCCCCCTCAGCCCGTGATGTAAGTAGGTAAACTAGTACTTCTAGAGACGGACAACTCGTTATGGTGGGCACGAGGCTCTTGGTAAGACGCAATAGTTGAACGCTATAATTTGCGCGCGATGGTCATCGGGCGTGCTGCTTTTGCGTGCTTGTATTGTTGTGATAGGAGGAATGTTATAATATGAAGACACTCCAGAGAGCCCGCCTTTTTATATACCTCATTTAAAATATGCTAGCCTTTATCCATGCAAAAACTCCGATACTGACCCAGCGCCTAACTCTCAACGCTCTCAAAGCCATGGTAAACGCGTACTCTAGTAGTCGACGGGGCATGATTACCGGATGTGGCTGAGCCCAGGTGCCGTTTCCCGTAGCAATATCTACAATTACATAGAAAGTTAAAACGAGTTGAGGGCGAAGTAAAATAAGTAATATACACTGGAAGTATGACATAGGAAAGACTCGCAAGCCTAACGTTTCCGCGTGTCTTTGCCTTTCTTGCTTTTACTCTTCTTTTTGTCTTTGGGGAGTTCAAGTGCCGTGCCCTCAAGCTCCCTGCCCATTGCTGCGAGCATATAGTCATCAATGGTGTGGATTCTTTTGCCCCATGCGTTCATCTCAATTTCCTGCGCTGAATCATCTGCATCGGCCGATTCGGAGAACAAACCAAGATTTGATCGTCCTACCCCATGATCGTCTTGTGCAGCAGGCGTGCCCTGCCGTGTGCTCGAGGCTCCCGATACATTGGTTGTTGGTGGCTTCTCGGCAAAATCCGCTTCATCCTCGTGAATCTCCTTCTCGGCCACATGAGCGGCGGCAACATCCTCTCGGTCCTCAGCTTGCTCTAATACACGGCCGACAGTGCGTTGATCGGCATTTTCTACACGACCAAGAACGCGGTCCATCGCATCTCCGACAACATCGGCCTCGTCCGTGGCACCACCTATCACGTCACGCACAGACAGCTTGTTGAAGTAGTCGGTAGTGAAGCCTCCTTCTTGAATCACGATATCGTCTAGCATTTGCTTTTGACTCGCCTTCCGCAGAATGTTGGCTTCGATAGTATGTTCACTCACAAGCCGATAGATGTGCACATCTCGAGTTTGTCCGATACGGTGACATCGATCTTGGCACTGCTTGTCCATGGCCGGGTTCCAGTCTTGGTCGTAAAAGATAACGGTATCAGCTCCTGTGAGATTGATTCCTAGCCCGCCAGATCGTGTCGACAAAATGAAACAAAGTATGCGGGGATCGTGGTTGAACCGATCTGTCAAGATCTGACGTTGTTCCACTTTCGTAGCGCCATCAAGTCGGAGGTACTTGTGTCCGTGAATGTTTAGGAATTGTTCCAAGACGTCGAGAACCTTCGTCATTTGTGTAAAGATAAGGGCTCGATGGCCACCGGATTGAAGCTTGCGTAGCAGCCGATCAAGCACTTGAAGCTTACCACAATCATACTGTAAAAGGCGCTTATCTGGAAATTGGATGCTGAGCCTCATGCGTGACTCGTGCCATGGATCGAGTGGAGGCTGCTTTGGCATGAATGGAGAGTAGCGAACCGGAGTGGATAATGTAAGACTCATATCGCCAAGCACCTCGATCTTCTTTGAGCCTAAAACAAATTGATCAAGGTCCCTTGTTACAACCGCGGGAGTAATGCACGCAAATTTGGAGATGACGGCTCTCATTGAGGCAGAACGTTCATCTAGAGTAGGTACGATCGATCGTAGAGCCTGTGAATCCTCTTCGAACCAACTCATTATCTTCTGGGGTATCTTGGGACGTGGCTTGAATGGCCGTCGATTGATATCCAACGTTAAAAAATCAGTGAGTCGTTTTCCGTATATAGGATGCTGCTGCCGACGGAGACCGTTCACATATACACAATGTCGCAGTTCATCCAGGCGACCAATTCGACCTAGTGTATCAATATATGCGATATTCGACTCGACGGTTGAAGGATCAAATGTTGTCTCAGCAGTTTGGGCGCGGGCAGTTTGGGTTTCCTGAAGTTCGAGGAAAGTTCTGTCAGAACTGAGCTCGAAGATACGGTCACAAACGGTTGCCGATAGATTTTCATATTGCGTCGGTATCAAGTTGAGGAAACCTAGGTTGGGCACAGCCATAGAAGGTTGCCCAAGAAATTTCCAGCGGAGAAGGGCCTCTGTGCTTGCGAATTGAGAGACAACGGATGTGGGTTGTCGAAAAGACGTCATGATAGGCCGCTCGACAAATAAGTCGGGATGATTACAGACCTTACGCAGCTGCATGAGACAGTTGATGACGGATATATAATTCCCTGATGCAAGTGCTTCCCTCGTATCGGTTCGAGCCAGGAAGCCATCATACAGCTCGCGTTGACGTCGTGATAAGCGACATAGCTCCACGTGTTCATACTTGGCTGGCATCTGCTTCTCAACATCTGCCTTCAGTCGCCTGAGTAGATACGGCCTTAAAACTTTGTGCAGCTTCGCGATGATGGCACGTGCTTCATCATCCATCTGTTCGCGGCCACTTTCAAGGATTTGGGACTCTGGTTTGTGAAACCAGTCCTGAAACTCGGCCAGATCCGCAAAGCCCCCTACTCCATTTTCTGACGGCATCAGAAAGAATAGAAGCGACCAGAGTTCCGTCAGGTTATTCTGCAACGGTGTCCCGGTAAGTAAGAGTCGTGCTTGGGTATTGAAGCCTAATAGTGTCTGCCAACGCTTTGACTTGAAGTTTTTGATGTTATGCGCCTCATCCAAGATCATGTAATGCCACTGGCGTCGTTTGAACACCTGTTGATCCTGGAGGACAATCTGGTAAGACGTGATACACACATTCCAGATGTCGTCTGTCTTCCAGCCTTGACGTTTTCGTTTCCTCTCTTCGATACTACCATAGTATGAAAGGACCTTGAATCCAGGGCACCACTTCTTGAACTCCATCTCCCAATTCAGCATAACACTTGTAGGAACGATAACAAGATGAGGTCCCCACACTTCATGGTGACAAGCAAGGTGTGCTAATAAAGCAATGGTTTGGATCGTTTTACCAAGACCCATTTCGTCAGCCAGAATCCCATTCGTCTGGTTTTTATAAAGACCCGCAAGCCAATCCAACCCATAATGCTGATACTCGCGTAGGCTTCCCCGTAACAAGAACGGAACCTCAGTCTTGGGCACTCGTGAAGGGGGTGTCGTGGACCTGCTCACACCTGACTTCGTCACAGACGAGGCTGTATCTACGTCTGAGGGTTTGGTCTCTGAAGTCCGAGGCGACTGTGTACGATCTCGACTAATAGAATTGGTAATAGCATCTGTTTCTGATATAGGTCGCGGCCGATCTGCTTGAACGGGCACAGGCTCGATACTAGGAACTGCTGCTGCTGTCGGCTGCTTCTGCACAAAAAGTTCTGCTCGCGGATGGCTCCCGCTCTTACTCACAAACTCAACAGCATCAACTACATTTAGCTCACCATCGCGCGGTTGTAGTGAGAGAGGTGTAACAGCTGAAGGCTCTGGGCGATTAGTTATGTCAGGGCCACAGGGAAAGACAACCGCGCTAGAAGATGAGTCTGTGACAGATGCTGATACACCATTGCATGCGTCTGTTACTGGAGGTTCTCCTTTCTGCTCACCTCCAATGTGATTAACCGGGGGAAGCAGAGGAGCGATGTCGGCGTTATTCATCGACAAAATCTTGTCATCCTCCAAGTTCTGCGTGATATCTATATTAGTATCGTTTGCTGCCGGATCCGTTACTTCTGTTGCGGGCAAGTCGGCAAGAGCGGGCTGGCTGCCATCCGTACCGGCGTCATCTTTCAAATTCTTCAGCTCCTTTTTGCCAAAGAAAAGCCCTAAAAGGCCAGTCGATGCCTCCTCATCAGAACTTTCGTCATCACTAGCGTTATCACTCTCATCCGCACTTTGCATGCTCTCGTCACTAGAAGTAGTGTCATCATCCATGTCGACCGACTCATCTGTCGTATCGGCAGGATCTTCAGTTTGCATTCCCTCTCCAGCCTCAGGGGATGAAAGATCAGGTATATTGGCATATTTCTGCCGAAGTTGATCTTGTGTTAACCCTTCGTCGGATATCGTAGACTTCAAGTCTTCTTCATCATCGGATGATGTCATATTGTCCTCGTCATTGGCGGAGCTAGCATTGGACTGGGAATCTCGATTAGGGCCCAAATCCATATCGTCGTCGTCGCCATCTTCGGAGCCCTCGAGCTCCTCATCTTCCTCCTCTTCGTCTTCATCAGACAGCATATCAGAATCAACGTGAGTCCGCCGGGCTTGAAGCTTTAGCTCCGACATACTCACCGCTTCATTCAAAGCGGCTTTTACTCGCCTCTGTTCAGCAGCTTCCCATTCCTCTAACCGCTTACGATTGATTTCGGTCTTGACGTTGTCCCAGGTACCCACGAGAGCCCTAACGACAATTTTATAGTGTGAAATACACTCTGATCGCGCTTCGGCTTCAATCTCCTCGGCTGTCTTAGGCTGACGACGGAGCCACTCATCTCTGCAGGCTTCAGCCAACTTTTTTGCCGTGGCTTTGTGGCGATGATGCTCTATCACCATTAATTTCCGAAAGTTGGCCATTTGCTTAACAAGATGGTCCATATGCGCCCATTGCCGAGGCGGCTCCTCCACAGGATCAGGTGCAAAAAGGCTTGATCGCCCCTCGCTAAGCAGTCCGCCTGGTTCGACCTCCTTTTCAATTCTCAATATGATCCGGGCATCCTTCTCGGCCATCTCTTGGGTATATGGGGGCCCGTCATCGGTAGCATCCATCCAGCCGCCATCGCGTACATCGAGAGTTGGCGCCTGGGCTATGTATTCGTTGAAAGACGATGCTACTTTTGGGCGAGGGATCGTCTGGCCGGGAAAAACATTCACTTGAGCAGGATGAACAATGGGCATAGCTATAGTCTTAACCCGCAGGCGAATCCTGGTAGTGCGCGATGATGGTGGGCTTTCTAGAGGCTCGGGAGCTCGAGCAGGGATATCGGTGCTGTCTCTTCGCGTTCTAGAGCTTCGGCGAGTGGGAAGTGCGCGTTTTGGGGTTTCTACTAGAGGTTTGGAAGGAGCAGCGACGGATTTTGTCTTGGTTGACGGCTTTGGAGTATTTGACAGCGATTTGCGCGCGCTCGACCTAGACGCAGGGGGTGGTGGCTGCTTGGTGGATGGTCGAGGCGTGGTAGATAGGCGCTTTTGTATTGTATTCACAGGTTTTGAGCTGGGAGAATACTGTGCGACATTCCTAGCGCCCCTCGTCACTCTTCTTGCACTCGGAGGCTGTAGCTCGAGAGGTAATGCGTTGGTCCTCCCGGATCTTCGTTTCCCATCCTCGAGAAAGGTAGTAGGCCCTTCGGCCTCAACCTTCTTCCAAGGGGGTGATTCCGGCTTGGGTCGACGTATGGACCGCGGGGGTGTTGCTTCGCGCACACGGCGTCGCTTTGACGGCCGCTCAGCGCTGTCTGCCTCGGGTGCATCGTGCTTGCCCTGGTTCTTGCCATCGGCTTGATTGGCAGGGGGTGCAGCCTCCTCCGAATTCTGGTTGGCGTTCGCCGCGGATTCGGTAAGAAGCATATAGTTATTTCCATTGTCCTTTTGAGAGTGGTCAGTTGTGTTGGTTGACGCCTCGGGCTGATGCTGTTGATGCTGTGGAGTGGCGATGTTGGAGCTGGCGATGCTGTGTGGTGGTGCAGCAGACGGGGACGACGCGGTGCTCGTCATAGCTGTCCGGGGTGGCGGGAGCAAAAGCAGCAAAAGGAGCACGGAGAACTCGGCGGAATCGGCATTTGTGAGGGTGAAAAGTAAGTCTACAGATAGAGAGTCGGCAGCAAAATTAAGTCCCAGGGTCTGGCCGTTGCCAGCCCTCTGTGTCGATAGTTATGATGGATTTAGTGTTGAAAACGCCGTTCCACGTAGAATGATGATGATTCAAAAATTTCGTCCTGACCTCCGCCTTGTCGCGTGCATCCCAGTTGGCTATCAGTGCCAAACAGTGGCCTGTGCTTTCTGCGAGGTGCTACCTATTGTCTGAGCGGGGCGGCTTCTTTGGCTGCTAACCAAGCTAACCTACCTACAATTTACTTAGCAGGCTACCGGTATTGGAACAATGACATACCGTACCTACCATGTACTATGTACATGTCCGGGTACTTACTCCCTGGCTTACATAAAGCTTCATCTGTCAATCTGAATTTTCCCCACTCCGTCCAATCATCTTGCTTTCATTTAGAGCTGTAAGTAACTCGATTCACTCGACTCCGTCCAAGCAACAACGACCATCATTACGACTTCGACCTCATCACCTTGCAGGCCATTGTTGACAATCTAGCCCACGGTACGTCGCAATTGGCCTTGGCACAGCTCCTCCTGCGACTTTCCATCCGCTAACACTGTCTTCCCATCTCAGATGCTCTATCAACGAGTTGCCAGGGCTTCGGTCCTGCGCACAGCTCCCATGACCGCATCGCGACGCCTGCCCGTCATTCAGCAGCGAACCTTCTTCCCCGATGAATGGACCGGAAAGAAAACCGTCGAAGAGAAATATCCCGCCGAGCCCAATTTTACCGATGCCGAAGACCCGGGCATGAATGGAGGTTTCGTTAATCCTCCGCGAGTCAAGCGTCAGTTTCGCGATCCCCACGGGGGTTGGTGGGATAAGCAAGAGCGCAGGAACTTTGGCGAGCCTGTCCATGAGGACCACGATATTCTAGGAGTATTTAGCCCATACGAGTACACCTGGGTCAGCTCCAAAATGGCATTTGCACAGCTCGGCATGTTCATCGCGACGGTTATGGGAGTGTGCTGGGTGGTTGGCAGATTATACCCCGACAAGCCAGCATTTCCGCGAGAGTTCGAGGGTGGTCTAGAGCGAGAGCTTGGAGGCTCTGGTGCTTTTAGAGTGCGTCAATCGTCCTAAGAATCTGCACTTTCAAGCATGTCACTAACATTGGGATTACAGGCCAGAGCCCCCGGGGACCCGGAGCCATTCCAATCTGAGGAAGCTACAGAATAAGTCGTTTGTACAAATATCAGAGAAAATATAAATAAAAATGCGCATAAACACGTCTAAGAAAGGAGGATGTTCCGCCCCGATTGTAGATGGATCAGAACCACCGTCTTGGGTCTCGCGAGATACCAACTACATCCCTTATATTCGAATATATTGACGCCTCCTACTTAGTTTTATCTGTGTTTGTCTTCTCATCCGTAATTTTTTGTACGGGGTTCTTAGTCAGATGCAAATCTGGCAATATCAAGAACCTCGACGTCTTCACACTGAATTGACGTTGGCTGTTGCCAGATTGTTGATTGGAATGTATGCATCATGGTGCATATTTATAGATCAAGGTCCCAATGCCTTCGCATATGAAGTGTTGGCGTAATTGATCCTAGTCTAGCCAGCCATAACTCTACGTGCCCCACGCTTAATGCCACATTTTGTTCGTTCTCAAATCACCTATAGCATTGTCCACCCAAGCATAGAAGAGCTAACTAACATTCTACCTAGTTGTGTGCGAGGATGTGCTGTCTTGAACAGCCTCACCTATCATACCTATGATTATTTCGCGTAGTAGTCCTTGCTAAATACATGTATTTTTGTCACGTACAATTCGCAGTTTTGTTTCCAAGCCAGTACCCTTCTTGTTATCTGCCGAGCGACCGTGGCCTGGCTCCGGTGTCTATTCGGTTCTCGTTTTATTACCGCTGCCTCGATGAAATTGTCGTACGCCGCCTAGGATTCGGAATATCGAGTTTGTAAATCAGTTGATTTCTGCCTACCTCGCTTTGAGTATGTGTAAGACTGCAATAACCATCATCAAGTATATACATAGATCACATATCATGGCAATTACTCATGGCGGCACGGCAGTCGCGAGGCTGCTTTGGTGGATCACTACCTACCTCGTACATACCGTTATGGACATGTATGTAGACAGGCCAGGTAGGTACTTACTTGGTGGTTGTTGCCATTGCCCGCAACTTCCCAGCTTAATATTTATAAAGTGCCTCCTCCACCTGCCTACAGCCTGCCTCTCTCCCTCCCCTCCCGCCTGCCCTCGGAACTGCAACCACATCCTGCTGTCATATCTGGTCGGCAAAACGGACAGGGCGTGCTTCCGAATTCTCCTCTCGGCCTCCATCTTATCTTCTTCCCAATCCCAATCCCCTTCTGCATCCAGTATCGACTCGTCCACCGACACGCTCGGTTGACAATACCTCGCCCGTAAGAGGGTCTCTGCGAGGTATTCATTTGCTCTCATTCCACCGCCTTGCTTGTTATGCCATTTCATTGACAATCGTCTCCCGCTCTTTCGAGTTCTTCTTGGCCGAAATACTTAACCAACTTCATCTTTCAATCCTCCGCCATATCCTGCGCAACAATGCGGTTCGAAGAGTGGGATGTGCTCCTGTTCCCCAAGGACTCCAAGGTCCCCATGAAGGAATTCAAGACAAACTGTCACGTTGTCCACGACTCAGGCATGTCTATTACTACTCTCTGTTACAAGCTGACCAGTAATGGCCACCAACAACCACTGTGACCTGCTGACAAGCTCGCTCCTATAGAGTTTGCCTATACCAATGGCTCTTACGGCCTGCCGACTATGACCTGCTTCATGCCGGGCCTTCCCCCTGGAACTCCCTTCAACATATCTCTCCATTCTTGGAAGACGCCAGATGTCAGTCAGTTCACCCGCAACTACAGCAAACATACAGAATTAGTCAAGTTCGAGGCTCGGGTGCTGGTTGATGGCCGATTGATTGCGTAAGTCTCTTAAATCTAATTATCTCGCATATAGAAGGTAGATAGTATCTGACTGGCTGCTGTCCCAATTAGGACATCGTCATTCAACCGTGCTGGTCCGTGGCCTCAACTCATCAATCATAGCTTTGGTATGACCAATCAAATCAGTTGTCTTGCATAGACATATGTGCTGACTATGCCCTCAGAGTTCACCAAGAACGGTGATCTCGAAGTTCTTAAGTTCCCTCAATTTCGTAGCGAATTGCTCCGGCAGAGTTACTGGAGCCCAGCCGACGAAGTCGGACGTATCAAAATTGTCATCAGCGAGGGGTTCCCTCGGGATTCGTTGACAGTGCCTATCGAACGAGTCAAGAACGTTGTGGCGTTCTCTTTCCAGCATGCACCGCTTGGTAAGACTTGGTCATTTCCATCTCGTACTGGTCTCAAGAAACTAATGGCGACAGACATCTTGGAGAGCTCCGGTATTGCCTGGCCGAACCCAGCAATGTGGCGTCGTGGGCCTTTCAATCCAACCATGCCTGTCCCTTCACACCAGCACGATGATGGTCCGGAGGCACATATTCACTCTCCACGTCGGCGATCTGCTAGTTTCATAAAAGGCACAGGAAGCTCTAACGGTCTCAACTCGGCATGTGCGAATTCATCTCAAATGAATGCCAACACCTTCACTGGAAGCATGCCTAATACCCAGAACCTGGTACAACGTGGTGTGAACGGCCAGCAGGTCGGATTCATGGATCCCTTCAACGCTAACAAGGCCGATCTCTCTTCATTCTTCGATTGGCCTGATAACCTTGGCGTTGTTGGGCACACCCAAGCAGCTGATATGGGAAAGAGTAAATCCTCAAACCGCAGAGCCAACACCCATAGCAAAATCTCAACATCCGACACCAGCATGCCAGACTACAACTCCTCCAATTCTACTGGTGCTCCGCCGATGTCTGATTTCCAGCCAATGAATTTCGCGGTTGCAAATCTTGATGACCACCATAACAGCAACATTGCGCCCAAAGCACCGGCAAACACGCCGACGGCTCTGCTTGACCCAAGTTTTGTTAGTGAGCTTGGCATCGATATCGACAAGATGGGGACCCCGGGCAGTAAGTTCGTACCGCCCACCAGCCTCCAGATTCAGTCGGCTCGGTGCTCGTGCTAATACTTACCAGACACTCCACCTTCTACTGATTTCTTTACCACAAGTACTACCAATTTCTCATCTGAGCTGGCAACGTCTCTCACTCATTCGCTGTTGAACCAGCCACATCCACTTCCAGTTCAGGGGTCAAACATTGCCATCCCAGCTCCTGAAATCAAATCGCGAAAAGAAAACCGACTGCATAACGAGTTCACACTAGAAGAGACAGCAAATCTAGATCACATTGACATGCGTAAAGTGTCACAGTCAGTTTACAGTCAACTAGGTAAAACGAGTGGTGATACCAGCAGCAATAGCAACTCACCGCCAAGCCAAAGCACATTCTCCGGTGCCTATTCTCAAAGATCAGTCTCTGGGGCGGAATTTGGAAACGACTTAACAAATTCAGGTGTTTTATTCACCCCAGGAAACAATGACCCTAACCTGGCAACTGAAATCCGCATCGGTAGTGGCTCTGATAAGGGCATCAAACGTACTCGCCAGTTTACCCCAGCAAGCGCCAAAGCAATTGATGAGGAAGATGAACCTCGACGCAGCAGCCCTCGAGGCCGAAATGGCTTGGGAGAACAGGTTGTCGAAGTGGATTAATGCGAAAACATCAATTTCCGGACTGCTCTTAGTTAACAGAGCGGGTGGACTCAATTTATTTTGGAAGGATCATTGAATATCCCATCGTCCTGGACTCATCATGGGAAACTCATCAAGTAGCAATATCTAGACTTTTTGGTAGTGGAATTGCACTGACATGGAATACCGCTGATACATGTATTTTTCCACTGCCCTGTTAGAGCTATATCTCCGAAGAGTTGTCATAGCTGGATCACGTCATGCCGTGGGGAGAATACTTCTATATGGGCAGAAGCTTGCACCGGGCGTTTATTCATCGAGACTGCCGAGTAATTATCGTTGGGGGCGTTTATGGGACATTATGTACAGTAGCCTCCGGGTAGACCAAAGTTGACACATTCATTTATCAGTACAATCCTGCTTTTATTCCCCTACAAGATGAAGTGCTCACGATATCTCTTGGGGTTGCTGCCTTCATCTTGGTTTTCTGCACGGGTTTCTTCGATAGCAAAGCTCACTTCCCTCTTCCCTTTCCTTTTCCCCTCCCTAGGTAGGTAAGGCACTTAAGACAACAAGACTTTGTCAGTTAGCCAGCTGGCTAATCAACTCATTTCATAATTAATTTGTATCATGAATACTGTAGCAGATTGAAAATTCATCGTGACAGCCGTTGATGATTTATCATGACGATAAGGAGCTAGTAGGTGTCTACGTAGATAATCCCCTGTTTACGAAGTGTCAGGTGGTTGGGTCCCAGAGTGAATAAAAGGTAAGTCACGGTCAAGTAGTTAGGCAGAAGGGTATGATATAGGGCTCAACAATTATTGATTCCTGAACCTCTCAACTGTCCAGGGGGGTCCTAACTCCCCTTTATATGGCCAGCAGGTCTAATATAGCCACCCCTAGGGTCTATGGCACTATTACCCCTGACACGAAGCCTCTAATGAGAACTTGATATGCAAATAAGCTGCTAGAAAGTTTGTAAAGCATTAAGTTCGTCAGAAAAGTCGAGTTGCTTCAAAATGTGTTGAAAGCGTTGTGAGGACTAAGTCTACTTGTTTGGTTGGTGGGCGTAGCAGCTTGCTACTATGTACTGCGTTGGCTTGCTTTGTTATATATATATATATATAACCGACGGGGTCGGCACCCACCATCTTGCACTCGTGAGACAAAATATCACGGGGATTAAAACCTGTCACGGAACGACATAAGGAGTGCAGTACTATGCCATTGCGCTACCAAAAGGTAACGACGAGTTATCAAGTCGAGGGCTTGACGTCTCTGTACTCACTATATAGTACTGTACTGTGACAAAACCACATGAGACAGAATGCCAATATCGAAAGCCATAGCTGGGCTTTGTATCATTGATGCTGCAAATCCCTCAACTTGACGTCGTCATCGGACTTAGAATCAGGTGAAATTGAATCTTCACGCTTCGGAGATCATTTGTCGAGGAGAGATAGTGGGTTCTTGATGATATATTATAGGCGCTCGAGCATTTCAGAGCCTTGCTGTATGTTGATGTATTTGTCAATACCGCCATCACCGTACGTCTCGGAAGAACAGGAGGTTTAAGAACTCGCCTGACTGTCGGCCCGTCTCATGACCTAAATAAGATTTACATTGCATACAACAACCACTCCGGCGTGCGCGCGCAGGTCAATATAGTATTTCTCGCAGTGTCCATATCAATCTAGCATGGAAGTGAGTTCTATATACAGTCTTGATTAACTATGAACTGAGGAGACTGAAAATTGGATTATGAACTAGTTTTTCCTGTAAACTACAGTTATAGACTTTATGCTTCATTGTATTTCTGGATTTAATTTCCTTCTTTTCATCCCATAATACTGCTAAGGTTCTATGAATACTTATAACATACATCTCCGTCTCCAAAGGTTGTTAATCTTTTAAGATTAACATGAATCGAGCCTAGTTTCTTAGAATCACTATCATTGAGTCCTCTTCACCGGGGGCAGTAATGAAATATATTAGATAAAACAATAAAAGGGAGGCGGTTACAGAAAAGATGCAAAACTTTCATTATATATAATTCTTTATTTTAGAAATTTTATATTGATTTCATCGATTGTGTGTAGCATGTAGGTGTTGCCCCCATTCAATTTTCGCTTGTTCTTTGTCCTTCTCTAATTTATTTCCATCTCCTATCAATCCGTTCAATTTTCATTCCCTCATTCTATACTGCAGCTAAAAATCTTCCAGTCGGGACATTATTCGAAGCAATGAAAGACGGCCAGGAAGCGGAAGACGAAGCGCCATGCAACATAGTAGAACAAACTGCTCCTCAGCGTAAAGTTGTTCCAAGTCAATTTTGAGAATTTTACAGGCCCTTTTCATCTTTTCAAACTCTTCTAATATATTTCCCTGAGATAGTACCGTAAAGCATGTGCAACGTCCTTGGGTTATTGTATGCTCTACGATTAGCGTGCTTAGATTAAGAGGTGGATTCATCTGGTGGCGGCCGTCAACAAGGTAATCAGACAGTAATTTTTCTGGGAGCCTTGCAGTAATTTGACAGAGATTTCTGTTTCGACAGAGGTGTTGGACGAACGTCCCTGCTGAGTTGATGTAGAGAGTCCCCCTTCCATTGTGCCACACGCATTCTATCCATTCATTTACCCTGTATGGGGTTTTCGGTAGCTTTGACTTCGTCGTAGTTTGCCCCATTGTGTATTAGCTGGGGGGTTTATCTAGAACTTATGTAAAGCTGCAGTTCATGTTGGTCTTCTATCCCCCTTTATACTTAAGTAGAATACTGCCATTGTCTTGCAACAATGGCTGTGTTTCGAACAACTTCTAAGACATCAAATAATAAATCACCTTCTAGAACAAGCTTGATTTCGTATGTGACAGATCAATACCATAGATATTATCACCAATTAGTCTTCTAGTCCATTCTAGGTTTCTCAATGCGAATGATCTTGCTGAGACATGTGGGACATTTGCTTTAGATAATAAACTGGAATGCCTCTGGTATTACATTGCCCCAAGTCTCTTTTTCCGAATATTCTGTTATGCTCAATTTTCTGTCAAGGGAACTCGGCCTATTGTGGAAAGCCCTATTAAGATCGTACCGATGCTGATGAGTAAGAGCTGCAGATATGAACATGCATTAGCGCGAACCTGAAGTTGCTGATACATGTTCGCTCCAGTGAAAAAGGTTATCTTCAATGAACTACTTCCACCTCGGCGAATACATTGTTGTCTCGGGTTGGTCTCTGTAGTCGGAGTGAATTAGTGTACAAACTGTCTGACTAGATGAATTCGAAATTGTCTGGCAGACGGGCATAATTCTCTAAGCGTTCTCATAACCGGGCGACATGTCTCGGGTGTGTCGAGGGGTTGGGCATGCCCGTAGCTTAGCGTGTTTTCTATCAATGCGGCCTACAAAAGTTGGTGATGTCTGTGTGTATAAGAACAGCGGACAATGCCATTGAGTATCTAGGAGCCACAGTCATCGTGCATCCCTACCATCGCGGATCGCGGTATGCCTACTTAGGTAGTTCAGATAGTTGTTATTATTAGCCCTCTGCGGTACCCCCTTAGCTCAGGAATGCGACCCATATTCTACCAGTTTAAGTATGAATGTGAGTAAGTAATCCTTGGTACAGTGCCCAGAAAGGGAATTTCCCCGGCCTCGCTCAGATCTAGTCTGCTTACGTGTACGTTGATAAATAACACACGGCATGCAGGTGAGACTCTGCACGAACACACCGCCACAATTGCTCCTATGCTGACTTTCTCACAACGTAGCAAAGCACATATTAGGCTGCCTGTCAATCGATGAGGTACCAATATTGCAAGCTCCGTCAAAGCGATAGGAAGTCATGGCTACTACATTCATCTCTTGGGAAATGATTCCAACGGAGATCGGTCCTGTCTGAAGCGATCTCACTTACTTGACGTCGCCACATTGCCTCCAGCGAGTCTGCCGCAATAAATTCTCAGGGTCCCAATCTCCACCTTGGCAAGCATCATACATTTAACCTGTCATTCCAAGCTTTCATTTTCCACATAGAATGCACAGCCGAAAAATCGACGCTGCTTGAATCGTGATGGCTCCAATTGGCTCGTCATTTCCTTGGGCTCCGGCCGAGGCATGGGCTGAGCACCGTAAGACCATCACGGAGCTATATCTACGTCGAATGATGAGGTTGGAAGACGTGATGGAAGTTATGGCACGTGAGTATAATTTTCACGCCACGTGAGTCTAAAACCGAAACTGTGTTCTTGTAGACCATATCCCTGACGTCATCTTTAGTCTTAAGATGTACAAGACGCGCTTCAAGAAATGGGATTTGGTGAAGAACAAAAGATCAGCACAAGTCTTTACAAGGAGCGGTTCTGTTATCGCCATGGGAAATTCACGCTGCCTTCAAATGACACCAAAACTAGCAGCTCCAGACTTCTATAAAAATCCTGAGGACGCTTTTCGCTTCATGAGTATTTATTTCAACACCGTCAGGTTTCGAGACCGAATGCCCTCTACACAGGGTAACACCGTTGTCCTGGTGCCTGTGACTGCTGAGTGGGCAGGTTATTTGGGAATAGTGAAGTGTTTGTTCTCACTCGGTCGTCATCACCAAGCTTTCAAGATTGTTGATATGTGCTGCCACCGGTACAAGACTGTGCTGAGTTCACAGGACCTCTCTCTACCTGATATTACTGTCAGAGCCCTTATGACTCTTTCGGGGCTTGATTCTAGCCTTGTAGAGTTGTTTTTCAGGTTCGTCTGTAACATGTCCCAGATCGTCCTTGGGCCATTTCACCCTTTTAGCACACTGCTCTCAAAAATAAAGCAGGCTGGCCCAGGTAACCTGGTCTATTGCATAAATGCCGCGTTTCAGTATTATGTCAAAAGCTTGGTCTATATTCGACCGCATCCTATGGTATTGAACTTTGGAGACTACTTCCGGGACCTGATCGACAATAAATTTATGAATGCGGACAATATGTATCATCAACTGTCAGACATTAGTGGAGTTAAGGAGCGGGTCAACAAGGGTTTCAAAATCGTATATATATTCAACATACCGTTCAATTACCTCTTAAATAGAATTTAGCTAGTTAAAGCACTTAATATTACCTTAAACTAATCCCTTAAACATATTATAAGAGCCTTAAAGCTTACCTACGTTTAAAAGTTATAAGCCTAGTTTATTTAAAACTATTATATAAACTTTAAAGGGATTAATTAAAAAGTACTTTTTAAGCTTATCCTTTAATTTAATTAGTTAAACTTTATTTAAACTATTTTAAATAATTATTTAAACTATTATTATTAAAATTACTATATTTAATTATAAAATAAATAAATATATATAAAAAAATATTAAACTTTATAATTAATAAGATTAGGATTATTAGATTACTTATTTTAAGCTCCTTATATTTAAAAAAGAGCTTTAAAATATTATTAACCTAAAGGGCAATAAAAAAGTTTACCCTTTTATTAAAGCATAAAAGCCTTTTATAAAAAATAATATAATTATAAAATACCTTTATATATATTTAGCTTTAATATTATTAACTTTTAAAAAAATTATAATTATTTAAATATTAAATAATATATTTTATATTTATTAAATAAAAGGTTTAAATTAAATTATAAAATTTAATTATTATATAACTTTTAAAAATTAAATATATATTATAATAAATCCTTTAATTTTAAATATAGCTTCTTTTTAACTTTCCTATAATAGGAAATATAGTTTAAAAATATTTATAAAAGCTATTAAAGGGTTTATTTTTTTTATAAAATTTATTATTAAAAGTATAATTTAATAATAATATTAATAAATATTTTAAAAAGCTTATTTAAATAAAATTAAATTAAAGGTTTAATATAAAAGTTAATATAAAGCTTATTTAAATATATTAAATTCAATAATTTTAAATATTAATAAAATACTTATAATAAAAAACTTTTTAAATATTATTAAAATATATATAGCTTTAAATTAAATATATTAATAATTTATAAATATTATTTTAATTAAATAGTTAAATAAAAAATTAATAAGCTTTATTTAATATAATAAAATATTTTTTATAATAATTAATAATAAATTTATAAATAAAAAATAAAAAGGTATTAAAATCTTTATAATTATTAAAAAAGGATTAAATAATTAAATAAAGTTATAATTATATAAAAATAATAGGCCTTATAAATATAAAGGATTTCCTTATTTAAGGTTTAAATATTTATATTTAATAAACTATTAAAGAATTTATTAATAAAGGTTAAAAATTTATAAGTACTTATAAAAGGTAATTATAAGCTTTTTTAATTATTTAATTAAAGAAATAAATAATAAAAAGATTTATAATATTAAAATATAATAAGGTTTAATAAATTAAAAAAACCTATATAATTAAATTATTAAAAAAGGATAAAATATATTAATATAAATAAAAGGATTATATTTAAATAATATTAAAGGTAAATAATTTAAGTATAATTTAATATACTTTATAATTAACCTATTAATAATTGTAACAAATATATTAGATATATACTGTGCTAGAATATTATGCGTATTGTAAAGGGATATTATAAAAATACGCGAGACCTATACTAATAAGGTTATATGACCTACGATAGCCATTAATACGTATATATTTTTACGTACGTTTATATTTTAATTTTATCTTTCCTTCCTTTCTTCTTTAATTTAAAATCTTTATTTATAATATTAATATAGCTATACTTTAAACCCTTTTAATTATAATATTATTTTAAGCTTTTCCTTTTTGCTAATAAGCGTTGTATAAATATGTTACCTATATTTAATCGTTATTGTTTACAATTTATAAATTAAACCTTTCCCCCCCTTTATTATTATGTTCTATATTTAATAATAAATAAGTATAATTTTATAATAGATTTAACTAATAAAATTAAACTTTATATTCCTTAAAATTAAAAAAACCTTAATTAAAATAAATAATTTAAAACAATTTTAACGATTATTATTATATATTATATTTAATGTTCTTATAAGTAATAAATAATTAATTTAAAACCCTATCTTTTTTATTAAAGAAAAAGAAATTAATATTAAGTTTAAAGATAGCTTTTAGAACTTTTTAAATTTTAAATTAAAAGATATAATACTTTTACTATTAAACCTTAATTTAAACAAAAGATTAATAAAACTACTTTAATTAATAGATAAAATAAATATTATTAATTAAGCTGCTTTAATTTAACAGTTATAAAAATAAATTACTGCTTTTTAAGCTTAAATAAAAAGAGGTAGTTTAACCCCAGCGTTACAAGAAAGTATAGTTAAAAGTGCTTTCGGCAAAATTGACTTTAAGCTAATTGGTATAGCTGTATAGGCTATTTTTAAAATAATTAGCTTAATGGATAACTTTATAGGCCTAAATCCGGAATATATAAAGAAGGCTAAAATTTATAGAGTTAATCCGGGCACCTTTTTTAAAAATAAAGATTTATTTAATAATTAACTAGGAAAGCTAACTAATAAATTTAAAGAAAATATAATAATATACTATATTAAAAAAAGCTAAATATATTATATTATATCCCTTTTAAAGAAAGATACTAAAAAAATAGTTAAGACTTACTTTTATTTTATTACTTAATTATATAATAATTTAACTAAAATAGTATAAATATTAAAGATAGCTTATTATAATTTAAATTAAATTACCCGGGTATAAAATACCTTAAATAAGTTTTACTTTAAATTAGGTTTTAATATTTATTAGTTTATTTTTTAATTTAATAACTTAGCTTTAAAGTTAAAGTTACCTAAATTTAAATAATTTTAATTTTTATAAAAATATATTAACTTTAACTTTAAAATTAAAGTATTTAAAGTTAATATTAATCTATTAATATTATATAAACATTTTTATAATAAGGTAATAAAAGTAATGTATAATTATAATTATTATTATAATTATTAAAAGAAGAAATAAGCTATTAAATTTATTAATTATAACTTTAATAATAAAAGGAATATAAATAAGGGGAATATTATAATAAAGCTTAAAGGGATAAAGCTTTTAAAGAAAAAAAAGAAGATTTATTAAAAGAATAATATTTACTTTAGCTATAGTAAAATAGGATACTACATTATAGATTACCCTAAAAAGAGCAAAAATGTAATTTAAGTATAAAATAAAAAAAGTAAAAAAAAGCCTATTAATTCCCTTTTTATTAAATCTAAGTTAAAAAATTAGCTAAATTATTAAAAAATTCTTTAATAGTTTATAAACTATCCTTAATTTATATAAAAAGTAGTTAAAATATTATTTAATTTATATATTTTATTTAAATATAAATAAATAATTTTAAAATAAAAGCTATTATATTATATAATATTTAAGCTTAAATATATTTAATAATTAATTATAAATTAATTTACTATATTAACTATTAATTAAAAGCTAGGTTAATTACTTTAAAATAATTATAATAATTAAATAATTATTAAAGATAACCTATTAATATAATTAATTAATACTTTATTATTACTTTAAAAATAAATGGACGAAAGTTTAAAGATTAAACCTTTTAAATTATTAATATTAAATATAACATTATAATTAGTTTAAAGTAGCTAATTAAAAATAAGGTTACTTTAAACTATACCTATTAAATATTAAATTAGTTAAAAGATTTATTCCCCCTTACCCTATTTTTACCTATGATTAAGATTGTATAAAAGTTTTTTAGCAATCAATAAGTTAACCTTATTATTTAATAAGATATTAACCGGAGGGATGCTATTTTGGAAAAGAAATATATTATCTTAAAATAACCAGCTATATATTTTTAAAAAACATTTAACCGGAAAGTTTAAAAATAAAACAATTTTAAAACAAAAAGATTATTTAATAATTTATTAAAAAGATTAAATTAAACCTTAAATAGAAATAATAAAAAAAAGGGTATTTTTAAATAAATTAATATTTATTAAATTTGTTAAAGTGGCCTTAAAGGTATCTATAACAATATTAAAAAAGATTTAAAAAACCTTTAATAATAAGCATATTTCCTTCCTATAAAATAAAAACCTTAAATATATTAAGCTAATTTATTATTTAATTTTTAAAAAGTTAGCTTATTTAAAAGGGTTTTTTTTAAAAGTAAAAGCTAATAAATTACCCCTATTATAACCGGGATATAATATAGTCCTTAAAATTATTACTAATAACCCCTTAAATAGCCCCCTTTAATATTAAACTTTAATTTAATATCTATTATTAAAAAAAGAAATAACGGATAAATTATTAGCTTATAGCTTTATTAAACCTTATATAAAAGCAAATATTTCCTTTATCCTTTTTGCCTTTAAATTAAATTTTATTAAAAGATAGTTTTATATTAATTATTAATAGAAAAATAAATATCTAAAAGACTATATTATTTTAACGTTAAATCTAAATAGTATTATATATAATAATTAAAAGGTTAAACGTTATATTAAGTTTAATATTATTAAAGCTTTTTATAAATTAAGGATAGCTTTAGAATTTTAATATTTAATAGTATTCTGGACCTAATAAGGAGTATTTTAATAGTTGGTCCTACCCTTTAAATTAAAGATTAGCTTTGCTTAATAGTAAAACTTTATTAATTCCTAACTATATAAATTATTTAACCTTTTTATTAATATTTATATTAATAATATTTTAATATTTATAAATAATAAAAAAGAATATTAGGAATAATATAAGGAAGTAATATATTATTTTTATAATATTAAGCTTTAAGGAAATATAAAAAAATCCTGCTTTAATATAACCTTTATAAACTATTTAAGTATAATTCTAAAAGCTAAATAAGGTATCCAAATAAATCTTAAAAAGATAAATGCTATTATTAATTAAAATTTTAAAGACCTAATTAATATTTAAACTATTTATTCGTTTTTAAAGCTATATAACTTTATCCGGATATTTATATATTATATTAATAATATAATTAAACCTTTAAATTATTTATTTAAAAAAGGTATATTGTTTAAAATAGGTAATAAATAATATAAAGCTTTTAAATTAATAAAGAAGTTAATTTATAAAGCATTAATATTAACCTTTTTTAGTTTAATTAACCTATTAGAATTAAAATGGATGCCTTTTAAAATGTTATTAATAGAGCTATTTAATAGTAATAAAAAAATAATACTTAAAAGCCTATAAGATATTTTTTAAAAATTATATTATTAATTAAATAAACTTATCCTATATAGGATAAAGAATTATTAGCTATAATTTAAATTATAAAGTATAATTATTTAAAGCTATTAAATATAAAGTTCTTTATAATAATTAATTATTAAGCCCTATTATATTTTATTATTAAAAGAGTTCTTTTTATAAAATAAATAAAATAGGTAAACTTTTTATCCAATTTTAATATTACTTTTTAATATTAGTTTAATTAAGAAAATGTAATAATAGATATGCTATTTTATAAAATAGTTGATTTGTTAACTGTTAAAGCTTATAAAGTTAAAAAATGTAATATAGCTTTAATTTTATTTAAAGCTTTAAAAGGGTTAATAATTATTATGGAAGAGGAGGCGGTAATATTATATAGCTTTAATTTAGTAGATTTAATTTAGCGAAAAAACGAAAAATAAGGTCTAGGATATAAAGATTATTAGTTAATTGTTTTAAAATAAACCTTTAATTTAAAGGTTTATTTCCGGATAGCTTTAATTAAGGAAGCTTACTATTTAATAATTATTACTTACCTTAAGTAAAATAAATATATTAAAATAATTAAATAGGATTATTATTAGCTTTTATTAAAATAAAATATTTAAATATATATTTATAATTATTATAATTATTAATGGAATAAAATCCCTTAAAATAAAATGTTTAGATTATTATACCTATTATTAATTCCTATAGCTATTTAATGTTATATTATAATTAATAGGAAGGATATATTTTTAAATAGGTATAATTATAATTATATATAGGTATTTATTAATAAATTTAATTACTTATTAATTATAATACTTAATAAGAAAAATAATATAACGGAAAATATAATATATTAATATTATAAATATATTTATTATTTTTTAAGTTTTTTAAAGGTATAGATTTTAAATAATATAGGACCTTTTATTTTACGTTTTTTAATAAAGATTAATAAATTAACCTATATTAAATACTAATATAAAAGTACCTTTTACCTTTAAATATAAAAAGCTATAGAATTTATAAATTAAAAGTTAGATTAATAGTTATACTTTTATATTAATAAGTATTAGGATGATTGGAGCTTTTATTTATTTATATTAAATTTTATATATAATGCCTTTTAATATTTAATTATTAATATAGTATTATTAAAGGTTTTAACGGGAATTAATATAAGGAACCCTTTATTGCTACTTTTGCTAAATATTATTAAAAAGATAGTATTTAAAAAGCTAGCCTAATAATTAGTATAATAAATTTATAAGGTATAAAAAGCAGCTTATAAAATAACGAAAGCTATATAAAAGAGGTAAAAAATATAGGTAAATAAGAAGTAATATTTAATGGACTTTTATATAGGAGATAAAGTTTTCTTAAAAAAGAAAGGTTTTATAATTAATAGCCCAATTATCCAATTGGACTTTTAATAGGTTAAACCTTTTAAAATATTTAAAAAGAAAAAATATAACTATATATTAAACCTTTTAAAGTTAATAAAAATAATTAACCTTTTTTATATAAATTAATTATATAAAGTAAGTAAAAACCTATTACTTTAATAAACTTAACTATTATTAAAATTTAAAGATATTAAAGGAGGATTGGAATAAGAAGTTAAGCAGCTATTTAGGTTATAAATAATAGGGCATAATAAAATGCTATAATATTAAATTGCTTAGAAAGGTTATAACTTTAATAATATTTAATACCTGGTAAAGAATTTTAAAAATTTATTAGTTAAAATATAAAAGTTTTATAAAAAATAGCTTAATATATTAAAACTATTTAAACGGTTAAATAAATAAATAAAAGCTATAATAGTTAATAAGTTTACTATTAATTACTATAATAATAATATTACTATATAAAATAGTATTATAATTAAAACTAGATGCTATACGTAATTCTTCGACCTATTTTGCGCCTGTGTTTTAATTTTGGTAGGGGGAAGTGTAACGAACGTGTTAGATATGTATTATGCCGGAATATTATATGTACTATAAAGGGATATTGTAGAAATATATAAAACCTATATTAATAAGGTTATATGACCTACGATAGCTATTAATATATATATATTTTTATATACGTTTATATTTTAGTTTTATTTTTCCTTCCTTTCTTTTTTAGCTTAGAATTTTTATTTATAGTATTAATATAGCTATGCCCTAAACCCCCCCGATCGTAACAATAATTAAAAAGAGCTTTAATAACTTTAAAGCTTATATAATATTAAATAATAACCTTTATTTATTTTATTTAAATATAGTTTTTAATAATTATAATATATTATATTTAATTAATAATATAAATCTTTTTAAATTAAGTTTATTTAAATTTATTAAAAATAAAAAGAATATAAATATAAATATTATAAATTTTTTAATTTTAAAAATAAATAAAAGGATTATTAAAAATATCCTTATAAATATTAATAATAAGGATATAAAGTTTTTAATATTTAAAAATATAGCTTTAATAAAGAACTTTTATATAAATATAATTTTAAAAGTTTACTTAAAAAAGATTAGGATTTAATATTATAATTTAAATTATTTCCTATATTATAAAAATATTAAATTTAATACCTTATTAAAAAAACTTATTAAAAAGATAAATTTAATATTTTTAAAGTATAAACTAATAGTTAATTATTTAAATAAAACTTTTATAAATATTATTTATATAAATTATAAAGTTTTATTAAGTTTAATAAAAGTAGTTATAGTATTTTTTTAAACTTATTTAAAAAAGTATTTAATTAATCCTTTAAAAGATAAGGTTAATTTTAAAGAATTATAATATTTATAATTAAAGTATTTAAAATTAAAAAACTTAAAAGCTTTAATTTATAATATAAGGGGTATAAAAATTAAAAAAACTATTAATATTAAATATAAAACCTATATAAAGGTTTAACTTAAATAAGCTATTTTATATAAAATATTAAAAAAGCATTTTAAAAGGCCTTTTTAATAAATTAATTAAAATCTTTTTTATTATAATTAAAAGTATAATAAATTATTTTACCTATTTATTATTAAAGATAAATATAATAATATATTATATATATATTACTTTATTAATTAAATAAAACTATAAGTTTTATAAGCTTTTATAAACTTTAAAAGTTAAATAATAAAATAATATAAGCTTTTAATTAATAAAATATATAATAATAATAAAATTATAATAATTATAATATAAAGAAAAATAAACTTTTAAAAATAGGTATATTTTTTAAATATAAATTTAAAGCTCCTTTTAATATATATAAAAGAGCTTATAAAAAATAAAAAAGAAATTAATTAAAAATTAATAAAAAAAGTTTAAAAGATATTAAAAGAAATTAATTTATTTAAAAAGCTTTAATTAAAAGTAGTTTAAACTACTTTATAACTTTATAATATAAGCTTAAATTATTTTTATAATTTTTATATATTATTTAAAATGTTCTTATTTTAATTTAAAAGTTATTTTTAATAATATTTATTAAAAGTAATTAAATAATTAAACATTAACCTATACCTTTATTAAAAAGGTTTATATATATATAAATATTAAATTTACTTAATTAAAAAGGATATATTTATAAAGGAAGAAAAGTAAATATATAAAATAAATTAATATATTTATATAAAGTATTTAATTAAATATTAAATATTTAATATATATTATATATAAGTTTTTAAATTAAGTTAAATAATTATTATAAAAGATATATATTTTAATAAGGAAATTTTTTATTTAAAGGAATATAATAAATAGCTTAAAAAGATCTTTAAAAAAATAGTAAAATTTATAACTATAATTAAAAAAATCCTAAAAAATTTCCTAAATTATATAAAAATTTAAAAAAAGTACTATTAATATAATTTAAACTATTATATAATTAAACTATAATAAAAGGGGATATTTTTATATTTATTAATAAATTATTAGGAAGTTAATTATAGGATTTTAAATTAAAGGTAAGAATAATTATAAATTTAAATAAAAAAGGCTTAAAGGATTATAATAATTAATTATATAAACTTATAACCCTTAAAGGAATATTTAAGTTAAATTAATATATTAAAGGAATAATAAGAAAGGAATTTAATATAATTAAAAAGCTTTAAAAAGAATTAAAATAACCCTTAAGTTTAATTAAAAAAAGTAGCAGAATATATTAGCCTTATTAAAAAGTACATTTAGCTAATATTAAGGAAATAACTATAAGCTTATTAAATAAAGACCTAATTAAAAATTATATAATAATTAAAAGGTTTTAAAATTAATTTAAAAAAGGTAAAGTAATTTAGGATTAATTTAATAATAGTTAAAAGATTAAACTAATAAAAAAGGATCTATTAAAATAAAGTAAAAAAAGCCCTTAAAAACTTAAAAAAGCTAATAAAAGGCTTTAAAGTAAACCTTTAAAGATTTAAGCTAAAAATAATAAATATATTAAAATATATATTATTTTTATAATAATAATATATAAGGAATAAAAGATTACCTCCTTAAATAATTATAATTAATTAAACTTTATAAATACTTACTTTTTTAATTAGTTAAAAGCTATTTATAAAAGTAATTAAAAATATAAAATAGTATATATAATATTTATAACTATTATAAAGCAATTTAAGCTTAAATAATTAAAGGTTATATTAAAAAAACTATATAAATATTATAAAGATAATCTTTTTTATCCTTTTTTTAAAAGTTAAAAAAAGTTTAATAAGTATTTATTAAGTAATCTTTTTAAGAAAAATGTAATTTAAGAAATTAAAAACCTTAAAAAAAGCAAAGTATTTAAAATTATTAAATATATTAAAGCTAAATATAAACTATTACCCCTAAAGTAAGTCTTTACTTATAAGTTTAATAAAAAAGGCTATTTATAAACTTATAAATTTAAAATAATAGTTTAAGGTAATTTTTAATTTAAAAATATATTTTAATTAATTTATATTATTATATTTATAATAAAGATATTCTATTTAATAATAGCTTTAATTACTTATAATAATTTAAAAATTTAATAATTTAATAGAATAGTAGCTTTTTTAAATATTAAAAAAGATAATAAAAGGTTTATAATATATTAACTATTTAATAAATTTAAAAAAGGAAATAAAGTAACCCTTTTTAATAAAGCATTATATAGTTTAAAAGATTTATTATTCCTATAGTATTAAAAGTTTATATTTACTTTAAAGAAATTTAAAATAATCCCCTTATTAAAGGAATCCTATTTATTTTATATATTTAATTATATAATATATATTATATTTTATATTAATAATTTTTTAATGCTATTTATAAAGAAATATAAAAAATAGGTAGAAAAGATTATTAATAGGATTAAATTAATATATAATTTTAAAGAATAAAGCAATATTAATTAATTTTTAAAGATTAAAGTAATTAAAAATAAAAGTACCTAAATTATAATATTACTTTATAATTAATATATTAAAAAGATTATAAACTATTATAAATTAATTAATAATAGTTAAATTTTAATTATTCCTTTTTTATATAAAAAACTTTTATTATATAAAGGAAAACCTTTTAAAAATTAAATTAAAGCTTTTTAAAATTATATAGGTTTAATATTATATATTATAATTATATTAAAGCTTAATATAGCATTTATAACTGCTTTATTATTTAAATTCCTAATTAATTTTAATTAAAGGTATATAATTATTATTAATTAAATTATATATTATTTATATTATACCTATTACTTTAAAATTATCTATAAAGGTAATAAAGAGAATATATAAGCTTTATTAATTATTAATAATATATTATTTATTAATAATAAAAAGATAAAGTACTTTTTATATAGGTTTATTATATTTCTATTTAAGGGTATAATTAATTAAAAAGCTATTTATTAAAGTATAATATTTATATTAACTATTAAAGTTAAAGTTTTAGCTTTAAAAATAATTAATATAAAGATTATAATGCTATATAAGTTATTTTATAATTTTTAATATAAATTAAACTTTAAATAAATGATTTATTTAAATAATACTTAAATAATTTACTTAATTATAAAGAAGTATAAAAGGATTAATATTTACCTTTATTATATTAATATTTAAAATATATAAATTAGGTAAAAATATTATAAAAACTTTTTTAAGGTTATTTATTTATTAATATAGGAAATGCTAATTAATAAGCTTATAAAAAATTTAAAATAAATATAATTTAAATATTTTTATACTTTTTTAAATTTATAAAATATATATTATTTAATATTAAAATAAATATATAATTAATTAAAAAATTAATTATAAATATAGGGCCTTTAAAAAAATAACGTTTTATAATTTAATAATTATAAGGCAAACTTCCTATAAAAGTATAATATATTAGTTTAATTCTTTAAATATACCCTTTAAAAGGGTATATATATATAAAATATTAATAATAATAATAGGAATAAATATAATAATAATAATAGGTATAGAAATAATAATAAAAATAGCTAATAAAGTAAACTTTACTTTTAGGATTATTAAAAGTATATAATAAGCTATATATAAGTATATAACTTTTTATAAAATTTTAAAGTTAATATTTATAAAAATAAAAAGCTAAACTTATAATTATTTATAATTATTAATATTATATTTAATAATAATGCTTAAAATACTATAAAGAATTAAATTATTATAAGGATAACTATTATAAGTTTAAATATAAAATAAATTAATTAACTAATATTTAAAAGATTATAAAATTAAAAAAGAAGTATTTATATTAAAGTATAGGTATATTTAAAGGTATATTAATAATATTAATATTTATATATTATATTAAAATAGCTAACCCCTTAGTTAGAAGTTAATATACCGTATATATATAGTAAATATAGTATAATATATTTATTTACTTAAGTAGGGTATAATTGTAAAAAGGGAGGGGGGTGCTAGGGTATAGGTAATAATATTAATAGTAATATTAATAATAATATAAGAGGAAAAGGGGGAATATTACTATTATATCTATAGCTATAGTTATAATAAAAGTAGAAATTATATCTATTAAAAATATAAAATTAATAATTATATAAACCTTATCCTTTAAAATTATATATTATTAAAAATAAAGCTAAAGAGATTATTTATATTATAATAATAATAATAATAATAGTAATAATAATAATAGTAATAATAATAATAGTTATAATTGTTATTATTATTAATAGTATTATTAAAGCTATATTTATATTAGTTAAAGCTCTTTTTAACCTATTTTTAATTATATGCATTTAAAAAAAAGAAAAGAAAAACCTATTAATTAAAAGCTTATATTAATTTATTAAAATAAATATAAATTAATTAATAATTTAATTAAAGGGTAATAATATACTTTAAAATATTTATATAAAATATAGTTTATAAAGCTAAAGAAAAAAAAAGGAAAAGAATTAAAAGTTAATATAATAATAAAAGTATATAAAGGCTATTATAAATATATTTATAATTTATTTATACTATAGTTACTTAATTAATTAATATTAATAATATTTATAATATATATTTATAAATATTAATTTAAACTTTTTATTTATATTTATAAATGTATAAGTATATATTTATATAAGCTTATATAATTATAAAGGCTTTATAATAAAGGTATATAATTATAAAAGAAGCTATTATAAAAGTTTATTTTTTATTTATATTATAGTTAGCTTTATAATTATTATAAATAATAAGGCTAAGGGGGTATATTAGACATTAATGGAGTTAAGGAGTAGGTTAATAAGGGTTTTAAAATCGTATATATATTTAATATACCGTTCAATTGCCTTTCAGATAGAATTTAACTAGCTAGAGCATTTAATACTACCTTGAACTGATCCTTCGAACGTACTGCAGGAGCCCTAAGGCCCACCTACGTCCGAGATCAACTTCTACCGCTGGAACAAGATCTCCTTAAATCGGATTCCGAAGAGCAACTATCAAGTCAGCCCAAAGGTGCGGAACTTCACAAAGTTCTGAAGTCTCGCATCGCTTGGCTTAAATTTTATACAGGTCGTCACGACGAGGCAAAAAAACTAGTTTCTGAAATTCTCGACGATCCCCTAGCCGATCCTCGCGTAATCAGCGGATGTGGATGTTATGATATTTTACATGAAATTGCAGTTGCTGAAAACAAGCACGAAACTGCTCTTGATGCCCTGTATAAGGCAGTCGCAGCTTCAGTTGAGGGATATGGGTATGGCCACTGCGTGACTGTGCGCAATATTTTGGCCTTAGAGGCCTACTTAAAAGGTATAGGTAGCTCAGAGGAGGCAGAAAAAGTCCATTATGACTCTGAGTTGCAATTGGAGCAGATATGTAACCAAATTCGGGGCCTATGGCTCTAGTGTAGAATTTGTGTGAACACGAAGGATATTTGGGCATTTTCAGGGAGACATAAGGCCGGGCCAAGATATAGATTAATTATATTGTAAACACGAAGAGAAAGCTGTAACACAGAATTCTTTAGACTACCTCAAGGGAATTCTATAATTATTGCGCCATTGCGGGTAAAGCGGTCAAACCCGCAGCAGACTCACCCCATGTTCTCTACGGTAGATAAGCCCATGGTCCTGACCCTGGCCCCTTAACGTTGGAGTACGAAATCAAACAAAGTAACCCCGGTAAACTCACTAATACTAATGTAGCAATCGTCTCTTAACGGGCGGATACGCAACGCTGTCAGCTCTGGAGAAAAAGCGGTGGCATGGCACGTTCTCCGGGACTCAATCGACTTATTAGCGTTCCTCATAGCAGAATACGTTGCTGCGCTCTGTGACTCAAACTATACTTTAGTTTAGCGACTGCAACCACCTACTTGATATATTATTCGAGTTCACCTGCGAAGACTCTTGTAGTATATGTCTAGGCAATGGGCGTACCATATCGAGCAGTCACCACGTTGGCGGTATTAGTGGCGTTGGCAGCAGTTTTCCTATCATCCAAACCACCCGCCACATCCGACAGTTCATTTTCTCCAATTCCGGGCAGAAATGGCACTGTTCTATTTTTCATTAACACTGAATATGGCCTCAGCAATGTGCATCTGGCAACCGCTAGTGGACTCCTAGAGAAATATCCGTGTACTGAGATTCACGTTGCATCTTTTCCTCGAACAGCCTCGAAGTTGCGAAAGCTATCCACTTTGGCGCGGCGCAAGTCACCCGCCACGAGAAACATCTACTTTCATGAACTCCCTGGACCGGAATATTCAAAAGCATTTTCGGCACGCCTCGGCACACACGGAAACTTCGTTCATCATCTTATGCATCCTCCTGGAATGAAGGGGCTGGGTACCATAACCAGCCAGGTCCAAGCTGCAATATCACCATGGGAGGCCGAAGATCACATCAAGCTTTTTGACAAGGCAGAAAATATCATCCAAGACGTTGATCCGTCCGTTGTGGTCTTGGATACAACCTTACGGCCAGCCATCCAGGCTGCATGGAAAAGCAACCGAACTCATGCATACATCTCTCCAAATGCACTCGTCGATGCCTTTGCTGGCGACCAACCCTACTGGGGCTTTCTTTGGAAGTATTCCCGGTGCGTTAGATCTATGATAAGCCTCAAGAAATCACTAACATGGGAATTGAAGAATGGGTTCCGATTTTCCTTTCCCAGTGCCATGGCGGAAGATTCCCGAGAATATCATAGTTACAGCCGGGTTCATATATTCAGTTCTTATTCGAAACGACTTTCAATCCACCAAGAAGCAGCTTGAAGCACACGGTATCCAAGATCCTGCCCGCTCTTCGCGTCTAAACAGGCCGTGGATCGCACAGTACCTGCCCGGAGCGAGCATTCCACTTGATTTTATCCCTCCTAATGTTACTTGTACGGGACCCATAGTACTTGATGAGGTGCCAGCTATAGAGCAAGACGCAGAATTGACAGCCTGGTTATCGAGAGCGCCAACAGTACTAATAAACCTTGGCAGTTTATTTACCTATAAAGAGGAGCACGCAAAGACAATGGCGCTGGCCATTGCTAGTATTCTTGCTGAAACTAATGTACAGGTGATCTGGAAGATGAAAAAAGAAGGCGCTTACTCTGACGCCGACGTTTTTTTACCAGTCCAAAAATATATCGAAAAGGGGCGACTTAAAATCTCGGAGTGGTTGGGTGCTAATCCTGTATCTTTACTGGGGACTGGTCATATAATCGCGTCTATTCATCATGGAGGGGCAAATTGCTACAATGAAGCTATCGCGTACGAGACAACCCTCTTTGACATTAGTGCTATCGATTCAGCTAACACTTCCTTCTCCCATGTAGAGCCGGCGTACCACAGGTGATTATTCCCATGTGGTTTGACTTATACAACTATGCCCAGCTAGCCGAAGAGATTGGCGTGGGTGTCTACGCTACAAGAGGTACAGCCCCGAATTGGACAGCTGAAGATCTGCGTAGAAGCTTCCTGAAAGTTGTGGATGGTGGACAAGACAGTCTTCGAATGAGGAACAAGGCTAAAGAGCTTGGTGAATTGGCTCAGAAAGAACCAGGGCGACTTACAGCGGCGAGAGAGATCGCGCGCCTCGCAAGATCAGAGTGTGTCTGAGACGTTACACTAGAGTACAGGACCTATCCAGACAAGTAGGAGTCTGCTTCATCGCGACATTACGTGTTAGTGCAATTGGTTGCGCCCTCTACTACCTACGCACCAGAGTCCGTACTCACACGTGGGTAGATAATGGGCCCCTATTTATGGACCGTCCCTATTTATCAGGCAATAGTGTTTCTTGAGAACTAAAATTCCGCAAATGACTTGAACAGATTGTCAACTCATTGCTCTAATATCTACATCTCCGCAAAGAATGAAGCTAGTACTCAGCGTAGTGCTTGTATACATGTGTAGAGATCTGCTTTCCCTTCCCATCATATCTCTTCGGTAGAACAGTCAATAAACCATCAATATCCCTTGGTTCGTAATCAAGGCCCAAAGCGCCAGCTGTCAGAACGTCAAGGCCATAGTTCTCCTTGATCCAATGTGCTATCATGTCCATCCCTGCAGATGCGCCTGATCCGGTCCAGATATTTCCGTCCACAACCCACTGCTTGTCCATCGACCATTTGACCTGGGGGAGTCGCTTTTTGATCCACGCAAACTCTATGTGGTTAACTGTGGCGTTCTTACCGTCAAGGACACCGGACAATGCTGCCACGTACGCGCCGGTGCACTGCGATAACGGATCAGAACCTATTCACCAAGGCACACATGAATCAAGAGGAATTTCAAGCGCTAAAATAGAGTCGAAATATAGAGGAGCCTTTATGGGTTGGACGAGAAATAGAGTTGAGGAAAGAGAATATCGGCACTCACGGTTGTGAATAGCGGCTTCCCAGCTGCAACATGCCGGCGAATAAAGTCGGCGTACTTCGGATGAAGTTCAAAACCGTCGGGGTTCGGCCCTCCTAAAATCAGGCAGTCCAAGTCTGGACATTCGTCAACGGTGGTGGTCGGTACTATCGTGACGTGACTCGAAAGCAGAGCCACAGGGTTTCTGTTCAGCCCAATATGATGAAAGACGATCTCTGGTGCTCGAGATATAGTTGTTTCATCCATGGGTGCATAGACTTTGACTAATTTCTCGAGAGATTAGCTCTAACTAGCTTTCTATTTATCTAAAGCGCGATAACAGAGGTTGGATAGCATGATGGGAAGAGAAGGGCGGTGCTGAAAAGGTCCCTTACGAGCACTTAACAGATGGCGGCTTGATGAGTTGAGAAGGTCAGTTGGGCCCATAACATCCATTGCCTGATAGTCGTAGACAAGCGCGCCAAAAGTGATGGGTGCCATGTTTCTGAGTTTGGCGAAAATTAACGAGTTAATGAAGATGTTTCTCTAGTAGAATTTCAGGGTCGTATTTGAAAGCTATGGATCTTCTGATGAGTCTCAGGCTTGCACCAGCAGAATACTACAGCTTTTTATACATTTTCTCTCAACAATCAATGACTAAAGCTCCATATGACTGTGCTTTTCATAAGCTTCGTTTGTAACCTCCGAGCCGCAGCGGAGTTGTTACGTACACTCTGCGGACTTGAGACACAAGCGGTCAAATGGTTGGGCGCAACAATGGCTGATCAAAATCTGCTAAACATTTAAGGATAGTTCTATTTCTCACAAGACTATTGCTAACCTTCATATGTAAGGGCCACTCATGTTGAGTCACGGCTCGCATCGGAATTCACGATGCGCGACGAAGGGTTTTAGCAATGTCGGCACAATCGGAAAAGCTCATCTTGGATGTCCACCATCGCACTACGGCCTCTTATAGCTCCGCTAGATGTCTTCCCTAACTGCTCGCGTCGATGCAACACGGAATCAGCCGAGAAGGGGGTGCATGAATCAATTCACGCCCTTAAATGGAGTCGAGGGGCATCACGGCAGCTGCCACCATTGGCTCTAGCCCACAAATGTCGTCTCTGCGACTACCTGGGTCGATCGGAGCGTACCTCCTAACAGCTTACGGAACTTTGAGATTCGGTGGCGTTATTTTTTCATTGATGAAAGTGATCATAGTGATGAATGGATGTAGGCGATAAATAAACTGTGTTTGAATACAGCAACCTCTCTGTTGGATTTGGTATCTTCTCTGTAGTGTAGGTCCATGTCAAAATTCGACTAGATATAAATCGCCTAGCTTCGGGAATTATAGCTCATTTATCGTTGAAGTTGTCAGGAGTAGTTATGTTGCTTCATTCTAACCGACATTTTCTCGTATCGGCGCGGGGACATTGATTATGGATATTCTCCACCAATAGGCCTGAAGAATTCAGAGGAAGACACAAGAATATTTCTGCTTGCTCAAAAAAAACAAAAATACAAAGTAAGGCTGGATACGCCCAAGACATACACATGGGCCATGCCTATTGCTCAATCGTCTGAGCTAGAATGAATGGAAACACTGCTTCTACAAGGAGTGGAGAGACATGGAGCTAACCGCTGACTATTAACCTTATATTCTGTATGCAAATGGATGGCGACTAGTGACAATATGAAGAGGGCTCGAGGAGTCATTGTCTGGCTGCCTGAATGTTTCTCTTGACAATTAGGGCGGATAGTTGACTTTACTGTAAGGGCTTGAAGCTAGCTGGAGCATACAACAGCTACCAACAAACTTCCCAGGGGATTCGACGGAACCTTTCATACAACAACAGCAATTTCAAGGGGGGCACTGAGGTAGTGAGACCAATGTTCCTGGAAATACAGCAAAGACTTGGTGAAGCCAGGCCAAGGCTGCTACCATCAGTTAATAGATATCTTGGAGCATATTGACAGTATTACCTCACATCTTCTGGAAACGCTCGAAACAACTAGTAAGGGGCAGGCATGACTGTGCTGACACGCATTATTTACTTAAAATAAGAATTCGCTATTATTGACCTATCCAGCCCAAATGGATTGGTGTGAAAACCAGCAGAGTGTGCTGGGAATGGCGTAGACTTAAGCATAGCTTTGGTGGCAAAGATCGAAGATAACTATTTGACGAGCTCTAACATTGTAACAACGCTTTCAGACGGGTATAACTTGACCTCAATCCTGGGAATGGCAGCTCCTTTGTATATGACCCTTATAACTTTCACAGATCAACGTCGTAATGAAGCGGAATAGTGAAACAAGAGGAGCACAGAAAACCCCAAGTTGAGGGAAATTGCCTGGTGATCTAAAGTTCAGGTAACTGGGATTACGCATGATAGCAAAGGAAGGTGCAGCAAATTGAATTGCCGTAGAAAAAGTTCAAGGTTGCCATCTAAACATCTGAAACTTCATCTGATCCCCACACTCAAGCCGTTGATCTGTAGCACACATACTGGTACTTAGCAAATATCCAATTATGTTACAAAATCAAACATCGGCTGCTTTTAGCCAAGCTGAGCGTCGTCCTAACTTGTCGCATAACTGTTGCGCATCTGCTTTTGCCGTAGTATGATCCTCGTAACTTGCGACGTTTGAATGCAATATGTAGATCCCAACTATCATCTCGTGTCTGCGCTCTCGGTTGTTCGGGCCGCATCATATCATGCACGTAAACGGAAACGATTGTCCCAGCATTTGGGTTATAAACCCAGTTTGTTGCTTAAACAACTTAGTCTACCATTTCAAATTCATCTCAATTCTCATCATCTGAACTGACTTTCACCCCAAGTAGATCTTGGTCTTTTCGTCCGCAAGTTCTGTGAACTTCCTACATTCTCGTACATAATTCCTTTGACCTACCATACAGGGCGTCGATCGCCGCTACATAGTAATTCAAAAATCCAAAGCCAATTGCAAATATGCAGACAAAGACTATTCTCGCCCTCATCGCTGCGACTAGCGTGTCAGCAGCAAACCTCCGCATCCCACCACGACAGAACCAGAACCAAGGTGACAACAATAATGGTAACGGCCAGGTAGACAACGGAGCAGTCAATTTCGGCCAATGCACGCCGACGATGGACTTCCAGTTGGGTCGCGCGGGACGCAAAGAAGATGAGGGCACGTTTCTGCCCACGGATCCGCTGGTCGCCGAGGGCCAGCAGGACGCGCTTAATCCCAGCATTATCATGAATCGCATCTGCGACCAGCTGATCAACGTCTGCGAAGCCAACGACGCTGCCGTCGCTGCGTGCGATGCTGCTCAAGCATCTACCGAGGCACTCGGGACTAAGGACGCGTCCACTGCGGACGCCTTCAATTCAGCACTGGGGTTTTAAGGGATCTTTCGAGCGGTGAGCCAGGAGATGGGACAGGGTATTGCCGGGTATTATTACGAGGGGAGGCAAAACGGGAAATTGTTCTCGTACCCAGCCATCCTGCTTAATTGCTCATGTTCATCGCCTAGATGGGTACTGTTGCACTGTGAAGGAGCATAATGTGTCAGACAAGCTCAGAGAATTGAGATAATTTCAAAGCTGGATACTTAGTTTTCATGAATTTACTTCTCTTCTTTTCATAATTATTTAGCCCCTCGGTTTTCATTGTACAGGGGATTTTACGGGCACTCATGAAACCCTTATTCTGCTTCAGCGAATATGCGGTAGATAGGTATGTGTAAATCAATACACACTCACTAAACGCAATGAAGGTTTTAAAAAAGAGAAGAAAAGGATGCACAGACCTTATTCTAACCAGTCTACACCTCCATAACTGCAGCGTGTCCCATATTATATCCAACACGTCTTTCATATAAGCCTACCACTGCGAAATTAAGCATCTATCAAAAAGTAGATACAGGGTCATCCTACGAGGATAATGAATAATCCTCTCATTCCTCCTCAGACTCTATCCCTCTTTTCCCAGGGCTTATCTCACTCACCAAGATCAACAGCCTCAAGTTCCACCTTCGGAAAATGAGCCATATGGACCTGCGCACTCGCAAAGGGGACAAAACGCGCGCTGAACGGCTTCCCTTTTACCTGCGGACTGAGCGGCGGGTCCGCAGGCGAATCCCACGCGATCGGCCAGTCAATTTCTGTAGCTGCGACGCGTAGTTCTACGGGCGGAGCCCCGAAGGCCCAGGCCGGGCTTGCAAGTTCCGTAATTCCTGAAGAGATGACCTTGATTTGCGAGGGATCAATGGCAACGTTCCAGAGATCTGTGGTCTCGATGATGTGGTCGCGCGTCTGCACCGTCGTGCTAGAAGGGTCGATGGAGCCCCCGTCGTATCCGACCGGGTCTCGTGTCGTTTCGTTGAATTCGAGGGCCAGACTGTACAGTAAGGGGCCGTAGTACACGGCCGCTGTGTTGTTGGCGCGTTCCACGACGCGCGGCTCTGTTTTCAAAGTTACAGAGACCTTGCTCTGTCCTTTCGGAATATCGAATCTATGCAGCCCAGCGGCCGTCGGTGAGATACGGGCGCTGTCGCCGGAAGCCTTTGTAACACTGCTGGATGGGTGAGCCCAAGTTGGGATTCTCACGTAGAATGAGAAGTCGTCGTCGGCCGATATTGAGTAGCTTAGGTCCATGCTAAATGGATAATTCGTATCCGCTGAGATTGTAACTTCGTTGTTGTTGCTATCGGTGAGCGTTGTAGAGACAGTTCCAGGGGAAAGGAAGACATGTGCGATACCTCCATCTTCGGTCGTAACGAAGGCGTTAGCGAGGAACTTGGAGTAACCTTGCGGATGATTCACGGTGCAGCAGGGCTAGCCATGTTAACAGCGTCTCAAAATAACGCCAATGTGATATCTTAACTCACATAATTCGGTTCCAAGCCAAACACATTCCCATAACTGCTTACATCCTCCCACATCTCAGGGTACACTGTGAGGTTCCTTGCCCATGGCTGAAATGTGTAAGCAACTACTTCGCCGTATTCGCTAGATAACTCACCTGATTCTCTTGCTGTACGTATTGGTGTGACCACCAGTCGGGCCAAATCTGTCCGGGGAAGGCGTTAAACGCTGTCAGTTCTACCCAATCCGCGATATCGTTATCTGCTAGATACTGGTATACCCAAGAAAGGGAGAACATCAATTCCGCCGAGGTACAGAGCTCGGAGCCTTTGCTTGGGTTCAGGTCGCTGATCAGCTCATCGCCAATGATGGTTCCTGCGAGTGATTTGTGGTGTTTCGCCACGAGGTCGACTGCTGTTCTTGTCTGAGTCTTTAGCGCCTCATCATGGGATGTACGATATATAGCCAGAGGGAACCGGATAGCTGCATTGCTTCAGTATTTCTCCCGAGGACTGCCGATATATCCCACGTAATTCCGCTTACCCTCTGCCAAGTTCACACCATGCGTGAATAGCCATGTATACGCCTGATCTCTCGGGGCGTATACGACCTCTGGGAAAGTCCCTTTGACAAAGAAATCCCTCCAATCAGTGCCGAACTGTAGATGATGGGTTACTCTTATTAGTAATCGAAATACATTGAAGATATGACCATCCTAGATTATATAAAAACAAGCTTCCCGTTTCCAACTGTCGTTGGTTCGAAGTACGGTAATGTTAACCTGAGAGTAAAAGTCACATACCACTGTGCTGCCCTGAATCATGAGGTCCATCGTTTCCCAGATCAAGTCGGAATTGTTCTTAGGGTAGTTCTCGTAAAGCCATTGTAGCGGAATATGCACTACAAGATATCATGTCAATGATCACCGGTTTGGTCGTATCAAGCTATCAGAAGCTTGAAGCTTATCGTAGTATTCAAGCCTAGAAAGAGGTTTTGGATATTCGAAGTAGCTGAAACAGGAATAAAGTCCGAGAACTTACTTTCGTGAGCCCTCGCTGGTCCCCATCCGGATCCGTCAAACACATCACCTGGCTTGGGGACCAAGCCTGTGAAATTATCTTGAAGCATACTGTGAACGAGTTCAGTATATTCATGCATAGCATCGACGATTCTGTCCGTCTCAGAAGGATCGGCTTGGGCGTATTGCTGATGAACTTTGTCAGTATCGCTTGTGATGCCTCGCCACAACTAAGGGGAGTTTGTATCACGACTTGAGTGAAATTAAGACTTTTTACACCATAATCGTCATTTTCGGAATGAAGATTAAAAGAAAGACAGTAGTACAAACCATGAGTCCAAGCATAATATAGCACCGCCCCCACAGGCCTCGAGTCTGTAGCGTTGTCTCTGGCCCGATCCAGCCATCGTCTTGCTGGTGAGCAAGGATATAGTCCAAGAAGAATTTGACCTGACCCTTTAACCTGGAGTCATCGAGGCCGAAGGCAAGAGGAACGAGGCCATTGAACCAGTATCCCGCCGATTCATGTAAATCGGAATATTCCGAGTTGCCGCCCAGCCACTGTGAATCTTTGACATAGCGATAAAAGTTAAACAAGTTCCCTGCAAGCCCGCTGGCTGATTTTTCCAACTGATCCTTAAGCCACCCTTGAGGCTTCACTGATCCAAGAGGCAGTGCTTGGTAGATTGGCTGTACAACTGGCTTCGTATTAGTTAGAGTTTGTAGCTTAATCCATTTTTATCACCTACGCTCATTGCTTGTCGTTGAATTCACGGGTTGTTTATCTTGAGGGTAAGCTATGGTCTTCGTGGCTAAGAGAGCCAGCACGGCCGGAAGGGCTCTTGCCACACTGATTGAAGTTCTCATGTTGGTGTAGCGATATTCTAATATGTTGCACAGGAAGGAACGTAGAATAGAAAAGTGACCACCAGGCAATGATACCAGTGATATACCAATGATAGCAAAGTGATAATGCTATAGGGCGCCCATCTAGCTCTCGCTCGGGCGATCCCCTAAGCAGTGCACCCAAATCAGATATAGCTATACTGGCAGTCCTATCGGTGAAGCAAAGACACTTATAAGACGTTAAGACCCAGGGGTTTGGCAAGCGTGTGAGGGGCCGGGTCGAGCCTGGAATGCAGGCATGAGCTTCATATTGCATCCAAATCCACGGGTGTCGCTCCCGGGATTATCCCCGGTATCTCGTCTGCCAACACATCGACTTGCTGCTGCCATTTTGTTTGGTCGGTGGCCAGCCCATGAGCCGTGTGACATGCATATTATGCAGCATGGCAAGTTAAGGCAACCTCGTTTCCCCGCGCTTCATTCACGGTCATCTCGACGCACGTATGCTTATAGTAGCTTCCCCTCAATTGCCAGTGTCAGATGATACGGTGACAGTGTTACAGCACATCGTTTTACGAGTCGCGCATCTCTTTTGTGCCCAGATGACGTGACCAATGAATGGTGACTGGTCTACACTCCAGTCAACGCGCGAGCTTGTCCACGCCTTGCTGATATTACACAGAACATTGGGATAGCTTGGCGACCCAATTGATGAACTGCTTTTGATTTCTTGCGTGCTCATATATCATGACAGCCTTTTTTTTTTTTTTTTTTTTTTTTTTTTTTTTTTTTTTTTTTTTTTTGTGAGGGGGCGGGTATTAAAGTTTTAGGTGGTCGAAAAAACAGAGCAACACTGCAGGGGTAGGGGTGTGTGGTCTTGCGTGGTTGGTG